>NC_082352.1:9870249-10057749 GCF_027477595.1 Haemorhous mexicanus | reverse complement strand
CAGGTACATGCTCACAAAGCAAAGCTTTGCTATTATTTTTCCTTTCTAAAGGCTCTGGCAAAACGTTCTATGGGCTGACACGAGAATTTTCAATAGAGTTCGTTCATGGACAAGTCCTGCTCCCTTTGAAGTCTGTGGCAGTTTTACCATAGAGTCGAATGAAGCCAAAAATTGAGTGTGCTTGAAAATCTCACCCTAAATTAGTTGCTCAGCCTTGCTAAAATTATTGTCCTTTGTGTTATGTCTCAGGAGCCCCTTGTCAAGCCAACACTGCCAAGCCACTAACGTATTTCCAGAGATAATGTCTTAATGTTTTGGGTTTAAAAACAAGACAGAGGGGAAAGACATCTATTCATATCTACAGCCAGCAGGTATATTCAGAACATGTTCAGGAAGAAAGGAATGTGCATAATCATTGAAGATATTGGAAAGCTCCTTTACAAAGAAGACATTTGGAATTTAAAATTAATTCGGACCCAAGAAAAGTTTAGGCCTGATAAAGTGACAGAGCTATTTAAAGGTCACTTTTCCACTGGATGCTGTAAATTTGTGCATTTATGTTGTAACTGTGAGCCTTTTACTTCAGAGTAGCAATCTGATGATCAGGCAGGCTCCTGCAGGATCTGTGTCTGAAAGAGGTCAATGACTGAGCCAGAAAATATTTTTAGGCAAATTTGTTTTCTTCAGTTCATGTTTATTTGCAAGAATTAAGACCCTGATTGTGTGAGGTGGTATCTGCCTTCAATTTCCAGTCAGCTGGGAAGTGAGATGCTGTGCTGGACGCTGATGAGGGTCTTCATACAGGGCTCCTTGTTGGAACCTTTTTGTGGGAGCTGCGGACTGAGAAACAAAATCCTTCACTGCTGGCCTGCTTGTGGCATCTCTCACATTCAGTGAATTTCAATAACCAGGCATTCAAAATGAAAAGGTGATGACAAACTGTGTCAATGAATGAAACACAATTGTTTATAACACTTGATTATGGCTCTGGAAATATTACTTCAAGCCTTCTCCTGGTGACATGTCACATTTAGATCAAAAACTCTATGTGGCAGTTCGCATTTTTTAAGCTGGGTGCAAGTGTGCCAGATTCTATTTCGATTGAGTGGCTGGCATTCAGAAAGCCACATTTAATAGGATCGAAAGAAAAGAAATGTTACTTTTCATCACACAAGACAACAAAGAGAACCCAGGAAACGAAAATATTATTTCGTTTGAACAAATTACAGTAAGACTCTCAGGGGCTCTTTCAGGGAGTAGATGAGGAAAAGCACTTAAATATCATTCCATCAAACTAAATTTTTAACTACAATTTTTTACAGATAAAATGTGTTGGGAGGATTCAAAGAAGATTAGAGCTCACCTAAGAAACAGTATTCAAATTTGAACAGCTAATGGAAGCCTGCAAAAACTGTTAATGTCTATATCTTTCCTCTAAGGGACTTAGATTTCAGTATTCTTATAAAAACACATTGAGCTGATTTCATTTCTGTGTCTCCACAGACTTCATTCTTGTAATTTCAGTAAGTGTTATAAATGTCATTTTAAGTATTATAATGCTAATCCCTACTGACAATAAGGTTCTAAAGCTCAGCTTCCATTACTAAGGTAATGTTTACCTCAGATAGCATATAATTGTTTGCTTTTTTCACAGTAAATTCTCTGTTCCCAACTGCTTAATCAGCCATGGAAAAGAGAGAAGACTTTCATACTGTTTAATGTTCTTGTGATTACATTAGAGTACCGTGTAAACCCACATCAGTGGATCTTGGGAAACAGAATTTTTTTGTTTGTTTGTCCACAATTCTGAAGGCAAAGTATTTTGAGCAGTGGTCCTTGCAATAACATGAATCATTTATTAATATAAATATCATGGATATGGTATAAATCTTCTCGGCTCCTGAACTCTCAGGACATTTCTTCATTGCCTGAGTCGGAATCAGCAAGGACTTCCTAGAGCCTTGGTATAGTTCAAATAATGAACCATATTCCAGTCACAGGCAGTGTATTCCCTGCTCTCAACAACAGGAGACCAGTGTATGCTTTCTGTATGAGCTGTCTGCTGCATCACATCAACCTAAACAATATTTTATTACGCTTTATAGAAGTTTAAAACTTCTCTTCCTTCTAACACACTCCAGAGGACACAGATTATGGTTGGCTCAAGGACAAAACGTGGCCATTCTGTCCCTTCTGCCTGATGCCAGATGCACTCATGAATGAAGCTGTTGAGGAGACTGGCTTTGTTCTGGGCCAGGGTGTGTTTAGTAGTGTGCCTGTCGATACCCTCGCTTAGGCAGCAGCACAGAAACCCCTGCTGAGGTCTGTAGGAGCCGGGGCAGAGTGGGAGCCCACAGTAGTCAGTGCTGGGGGTCATGTGGGGGTGGTGCTCAGTGCAGGGCTGCAGGGGGTCAGTGGATTGATCTCAGCATTCCCATCTAATCTGTACTATCCTTGAGCAAGGTCCAAACCCATGTCCCTTCTCCCCGAGGTGAAAACTACACCAAAATTAGAGCATTGTTTCAATACCCACCACAGAGGTTCATCACCAGCTTTCCATTTCTTCATGTTAGCTGTTTCACTGGCCAGCTGGTGTTTTTGCAGAATTTTTTACTTGACTGACTTCCTCCATGCATTTAGAGGTGAGCTAAAAATAAGAACTTCATGGGCAAAACAGCATATCGCTTAACCAGAAATGCAAATACCTATAGGAGCTGATAATAAACATAAATTCATTGGCAACTAATGTAGTTAAATACATTTCTACTTTGGACAAAGAGCACCGAAGTCTGTAGGAGTTGTGCCTGTACAACCATAACATATCACAAGCTGATTACTCAGTGAACAGATGTGAACCTGGACACTCAAGTATCATCTTGGTGAGAAGATTGCCTTTGGGTTTCAGGTTGTTTTAGTGCTTGGGGGCTTGGAAGGATCACAGTATGTGCCCAGGCCTTTTGGCCTTGCTATTTTCAGCCCCTGCACTGCTGTCTGCCCACAGCAAAACTGTGAATTGCAGGTGGTCAGCTGGCTGCTGAATAACCTGGTGGCATTTGGGCCACAAAGTCCAAATCACCTGCACAGAGTCCCAGCTGCTCACTGTGTACCAGCAGCATGTCTTGTTCAGCCTTTATTTCAGGGTTTCAACTCCAGACCAAGCAATTTCCCTGCCTTTCTTAAGTAGAGGTGTGGAAGAAGAATTAGAGGTGTCCATGGTTTGCAACTCTGAGCAGTTCTGAATTGCACAGGGCTGGAAAGTGCATTGTGCTCCGGGCTGGTGGGAGGCTGAGGAGGGGGAGGAGGCTGGAGGTGGAAAGGGTCCATGTGCACGCTGGCCCAGGGCATCCATCCTGCCAGCAGGTGGGCAGGAGAATGTATCTTCTGTAGTATTTTTGGAACTAAGTTAATATTTTAATGATAGATGGTTTGTTTTGATGAGTTTTGAAATGAAGCAGTGATCTTGGCTCTTTGAAGGGAAGTGATTGACCCTAAAGATTCTGCCTTTTTCTTAAACAAAAAGCTGCAGTTTCATTTTCCTTCACATGATCTCTGTAAGGGGTCATTTTAAGGATGCATGAAGCACACTTACAGAAGACAGGAGTACGTTTTTTTCCCCAGTAAAATATTCAGCCAGTGCTCTTTGTCTCTCCCTGAGAACATTGCAGGATCCAGGAGCATTAAGTGAGCCACAGATGCCAAACCAGGGGGAAAAAAAAAAGAAACAAACTATATTTTCTGCTCATCTGTGGAGTGAGGATAACACAGGCCCAGAAGCACACGTTGTGAAGCAATTTCAGTCGTAGCTGAGTGCCTGTTTTCCCCTGGAGCACAGACTGTAAAAACCTTAAAAACCTTGTTTTCTATTTCCTTAATATTCTGGTTTTGAAGATGATATTGTGATGAAGAAAGGAATAAGAATGCCCTTTTTAAAGGTGTTCTCATTCTTTTTAATTAGAAGATTTGGAGAAGATTGGAAGTACGAGAACCATGTGCCAGCTTTTCAGCATATTTGTAAGGCATAGATAAATATTTCATTTTAGAGAGAATGAGGCATGAGCACAATAACTTGTATTTGAATGTTACACCCAGTGTAAATCTGGAGTAACTCCAACATTCTGAAGTCACCATTCTTAGTCTGGGTTTATCTCCTTGTAATTGGGATAGGAATCTGGCCCACTCTGCAAGAGACTGCAAAGAGCTCTTTACCTTTAAATCTATCCCAGTTAAATTACATGGGGCCACAGCGTATCACCTACATCCTTGACTATTTTAATACAAAAATATAGTTTAAATCTCCCTGGATTTGCTGATCACCTTGGGATTTCTAAAGATTCTGTTAGGCTGTAATACATGTAGAATATCAACAAAGAAAAAGGTCTATAGTCAATTTTTCTGTATTAGAATAAACAGTTTGATTGTGGCATAGTTTTAATCTTAGCACTATGCAGCATATTATTGGCAGCCACACCTATAGGTCCACACCTTTGCGTGTACACAGTCTGTGGTCTTCTGACACAAAGGCATCACCTCTGACCACTGCAGGCTTGCAGGAAGTGCTTCCTTTGGACCCGTGTTTGTGACTTCACTGCCTGTGGCCAGAGTAATGCTGTTCGATGTGGTTTAATTTATTTTTTTTACTGCGCTTCGATTGCTTGTGCTCTCTATTAAAACATAAGGAAGGCTAACAAGAAATAGTGGTAAAGACAAATTAGAGATATTTGGCTCTCTTAGTGGGTCATCTCCCGGGTGAGTTGAGCAAGGGCAGGGTACAGAGGCTCCATCTGCGGACGCCGGCGCTTCCTCTCCTCCATCTGCTGGGTGGACACCAGGCTCGGCTCACTGCACAGCAGACGGAACATGGACGAGCAGATTTTTCCAGACCAACCCAAATGAATCTGACTACCCAACAAATGGCTCACTTGGCTAACGGGGAGGGGGCAGCCTGCACATCTATAGGCTGGGTGACCGTAGATAATTCATGCAACAACCCAATGCCTTTCTTAACCCTGCTGTAAAATTGAATAGCAATAACACATAGGTTACAGTGAGGCGTCACATCTTGGCCAGTAATAAATGTTCTCTGGGCAGAACAGACTGACCCTCTTACAGAATGGACGTGAGCAGAAGTATTGCTGTGCCCCTGTGAGCCCCTCAGCTGACAATACAGCATGTTTTTCTAAGCTAGTATACAAAGTAATGAACTCTTTAGAAATCTATTTAGAAACCTATTTCTTTTTCCAAGAATATACGTAGATATTAACTGTCGTGAGAGGGGATAAAATTCTTATTCTATCAAAATCAGCTGAAAGATCTTGGTGCAGCTAGGACTGGATGGCTAGAAAGACACTTTCTAAAGTTTTTCTTTTCCATAGCAGATACTCATATTCATAGAAGTAAGTGCCCTGCCACACCTGCTTCAGACTTGTGAAAAACCTCAGTGTGACATATGGTAGGCAAAGATGAATGTACATGTTATTTGCATTGTTTTAAAAGGCAGCAGTTCAGAGAAATCTGAGGAGGGAGGGAAACATGGAGGAACTCATCCCTTTCCTAATCATTATCATAAAAAATTTTATAAAGAATCAATACTTGCCCAACTCTGGTAACAATTGTATAAAAAGAAATGTTAAAACTAGTAAATGGGAAGAAAAGTTTGCTGAATAAGTGGCAAATATGCTGAGGAGAAATCACAACACTGTTTCAATGTGTGTTCACCTTCTGCTGTGGAGTTTGTACAGAAAAGTTAACTTGGCAGCTAAATACTAGTTTGGAGTCCCTTTAGAATTATTTTACAAAGCAAGAAATGGTTCCGTTTTGAAGGCAGTAAAAAGGAAACTAATGCTTGTCATAGAAAATCTTTTTTTTTTCTTTTTTTCTTTTTAAGTGTTAAAAGCAAGTAAGCCCCTAGTGGTCTTAAATAATTTGCGTAAGTACACTTAGCACATTCACTTCCTTGGGAGTGCTGATTGGGTACCAATATATTAGTCCCTTGAAAAAGGAGAAAAAGAAGATAATGAGAGGCAGCAATGCTACCTTCACAATAATTTCCCGGTATTCTGCTTTCCTCAGAGGTCTGGTGTGTGGGAGCGCTGACCACCTCGATCCTTGGGCAGATAATAGAGTCACTTAGGAAATGAGAGACGGCAAATGGCAATTTGAGGTGGGAGGGATGGCTCCAGCAGTAAATGGCACGCATTAGGACAGCCTAATCACTTAAATGCAGCCTATTAGTAAGTTTAGCTGAAGATGTTAAAAGAATCCTTGCAGCCTCTCTGCTGGCATGTTTGGAAGAGAGCTCAGTTATGAGACTATTAAAATGTTATTTTGATAATTAAGCCCACAGCTGTTGTGAGGGCGTTGGGGGCACGAGCTGGCGCAGCAGCCGAGCGCACCGGCGGCGCTGGGGGCGGGCAGGGGGAGAGGAGAGAAGGGAGGAAAGGAGCCCTGGGGTTTCCTTGGCACTTGGGAGAGCTGCAGTGGCCACCTCCAGCAAGCAGCGGGCTTGGCTTCCCGCGGGAAGGTGCAAAGGCAGGAGGAGCTGCTCCCCTGCTCTGCCGGGATTTGCGTCTCTGCTTTCTGCACTGGGGCAGCTCAAAGGGGCAGGGTGAGGATGGGTCTTCCAGGATGTGTGGAGTTGGTTTGCTTTGGTGTAGGGATGGATCTTGGCTGGGTACAAAACTTGTATTTGAGGGAGAAGATCTGCGGACAGCAGCGCTGACACGGATGGCATGTGGGCAGCAGCACCCAGGTTACACAGGGGCCCCCTGCACCTGCCAAGTCGTGCACCAGCACCAAAGGGGACATGGCTTACTTGAACTGGTTCTTCAAAATTAATGGCAAAATTTTGGTTGTTTTTGGAAGTGGATTCAGGCTATGATTGTGTTCAGACCATAGATATCTCTGTCCAAACAAACTGGTCAGCAGGGTCTGGTCCCTGGGAGTGACCCAGGGTTTGCTTTAGTACTTTAAGTGCTCACTAAATATGCAATAATAAACACACAACCAATTTCACTGTGGCAGGTGATGTGAACTCTTCTGCAAACATAGAGTTTGCATTTTATTTCATGTATACTGCTACAGACAAAACATGCATTGTGCAGTATGCATACAGAGTTTATCCATGCTGCCCCAATCTCCTCTTCTGTGTTAAAATTAGGATGATTTGCAGTGTTTATCCACATCGAGCAGGATATAATTGCCCAAATTAAGGCTGTCCATCAGGACAACTAGTAAATTCACTTCTTGTCTCCGTGTGTCAGTGGTAACCTTTCCACAATTGCTCCTCCACCCACAATGCAATGTCAGTTGTGGTCCCTTGTTGACTCCCTGCCTGCACATGCTCACTGAATACAGAATCAGAAAACAATATGTGTGGTTTTATAAAATAGACCACATAAACAGAATGTGAAATGGGGGAAGTTAGCCTTTTGATGAAAAGGGAAATGAAACCTAAGTATGGCTCCTGCCCCAATATCAAAAATTGTTGAACTTGCAACTTTTCAGCCATCTCCTGCTTTCCACGATTACAAAAATGTCTTCAGTGACATCTGTACTTCTTCTCAATTCATACATCACTGAACCAGGCCAACTTTTAAATATTATATAAAACACCAGCTATATATCTAAATTATTACTTGTCAGCTCAGCTTTTGATTATCAGCTAGTTTATATATTATTATAGCTACTGTCAGTGTTGATCTTTATTAACATTCAAATGATATTCTTTTTTCTTCTTTTAAAAAATACAATGAAATAAGAGAAATAGCCCTTTAAATTTTTGCCAGAATAGACAGATATTACCTCACCTTCCTAGGAGGTCCATGCTGAAAATTACCTGATAGTTTCTGCTCTACCTGTGAGCGATGTGCTGCAAAAAATGTTCTCTAATCAGAATATTTAATTTGAAGTACATTGAGCATTTCTGTGTTTGATATTTCCACACAGCATTGTAAACATCCTGTGCTCTGTGCCAAGCAGACAGCCAGAGTGCCTGGGACACTGAGTGTGAAGGTACAGGGCTTGCACGGTTTGTAGAGGTTTGCAGAGGGTGATGGGGGGCTTTGCACAGGCAATATCTTTTGGGGCAGGTGACCCACCCTGGTGTGTCCTACCCTGCTTTCATACAGGTTCGATTTCCTGCAGTTAGTTGAGGTTATTTTTGCTAGAGATTAGTGGCAGTCCCAATGAAGTCAAGCAGGACTCCAGTACCAGCATGCACAACTGGGGCCAAGGCGTGCTTAGCAAGAAATTGTTTACAACTGTGATGTTTAGGAGAATCCAAACTTGAAATGTGTGAACCAAAACAAATCCAGGAATGATTACCATGGGAAGAATCTTGGACTTAGAGCCAAACAGTGAGATTGTCTTAATGTAAGCAGCTTGACCCCACCATGGGATGGAAAACCAAGATGCAAGGAGACCAAGGCAAAGGAAAATGTTGTATTTAAGGCAGGAGATGGTTACAGCATGGGTCGAGGATTTCAGTCAAGACAAAGTGAAAGGATAGATTTTGTTGAGGAATAAGAGGGCTTAACACTACAATCGTATGTTATTACAAGTCTGTTGAACTTGTTTTAGCTTTAGGGTGTTTTGATTCCTGAAAAGCAAATTAATTACCTAGTAACTCTGATATCCTGGCTTCCTTACCACCAGGAAAAGGTTACTCTTCCCTTGTGGCCATTTCTTATTACCACCTTGTGATGATAAAGTATTTGGCACGTGAAAGTCAGATGCTTTGGAGATTACTACACGAATTATTAGCCTATCTATGTACCTGAAGTATTTGTAATGGTATTAATGCCTTCCACTGTTCTACCTTTGTAACAGGGAGCATCACTTGACAATTGAGAGGAGATGCATTCTTTTCCCAGAACCAAGGTCACAATGTGACCTTCCAACAACCTTGTAAAGAGACATCTTCACACACATGGGCCAGACTCTTCTGGGCTGTTTATTACAACACCTAGGCGGGGACTCTGCCCCTCTCACTGATTTCTGTTACTGTCATTCCAGCTTATAGAAGACATAGGTGAAAGATGAGCCCAGAAAAAATATGAAGAGTTTTTTGTGGAAAAAACCTCTAGAATAGCCATGGCATTGGGGCAGGAGGTGAATATTGTCAAGAAAAGAAACTGAATGTTCTCGTTAGATCTATTTCTACACCCCTTTCTGCTTAAAGAGAATATTAAATGTCCTTTAGGCAACACTTTGAAAGTACCTTTTCCTTTTTCCAGATGGTGTAATTAAAAGCTGTTCATTTGGTACCTAAGTTGAGAATGACCTTTCTCCATGTTAATTAAAAGCTAGAGCTTACTAGGGCTGCTAAGTGCCCAGTTATTGGTGATTTTAGGGCTTTCAGGAAGAGCCCTGGTCAGAAGTGCTGGAACCTCTTTGAAGCAGTCACTCAGATAACAAATACCTACACTATTGGATTTTTTGTGGGGAATGATGATTGTAACTACTTGTTCTGAAAGGGTGCCATCCTTTGTTGCTCATTTAAATAGCTGATGGCAACTCATTTAAATTAGATAACTTGTCATCTTTACAGCATCCATACATTTATGAACAACATTTGTGTCTTTTTAGGTGTTTTTTGCTGATTTGTGTGTGCGTATATCTGTGTCTGTCTGTCTGTCTATCTATCTGTCTGTCTATCTCACACACAACCCCCAGTGCACAGCCTTAGGCATTTGTTCTTAGGAGGTGGGTGTGCTCTTTGGAGAGAGCAGGTCTAACCACGTTTTCTGCCTCCTCCCTCAGCCATGACCTCTTGGACTGCCTGAAGCCATTAATTCTCCATTTCAGGCTACTGTGAGCACTGCATTTGTTGCAGTTCATGGCAAGTGTGTTCCTGTGACACAAAAGGATTCTGCAGTGAAATACCAGCCAAATATATGTTGGGTTTATTGTTTGTTTCTCAACTTCTAAAATGCCAGTGTAAATAAAAGAGCTGCAATGTTGTGCTGTGTGTCCCAGCTGAGGCTGGACCGAGGCCGTGGCTGTGCCCTTGCTGTGGAGGATGGCATCAGCCCCTGGCAGGGGCACAGCTGCCCCAGGGCCTGGCCTGGCTGTCCCCTGGGGCTGCTCCTGCAGCAAGGATGCAGGAGGGCATCTCCAGCCTAGAAATGTCCCTGAAATTGTCTCAGCACCTGGAGACCTGCAGGGATTTGGCACAAGCCCAGCTCCTGGACTGCCTATGGATCTCTCTTGGGCTAAAGCAATGTCCAATCCTGGCTTATTTAGGCAAACAGAAGTGACATGCTGGAGAAACATGAACAGGCTTTTGTGCACTTCAGAAAAGAATTTTAACATAACACCTTTTCCTTTTCTCAGGGAAGTGCAAACAGTTTGCCCCAAATCTCAGGAGCTAGACTTTGTAATGTCAAGGACTTCTTCTCTCAGCTTCTACTTAGGAAAATGCCTTGAGTAGAGATCTCTGGTTGTTTTATTAGAATTACTGAAAGGCACATCCTGCAAACTGCTGATTGAGTTTGGATGAAGCTAAATTTGGGTAATGAAAAATGACCCACTGTAAAAAAAATGCTGGGAATGGCTCCTCTGTTCAGCTCAGTGTAAGATTCTCAACAAGATGTTTCCATTTTTAATTCTCCCTATGCATCTGTGAGATAAAACATTACATTTTAGCTCAGAGACTTCTTTGTCCTTTACTCCTTTGCTTTCAGTTCTTAGGCACACAATTGCTAAGGCTCAGTTGCTAGGTATAAAAAATCGAAAGCAATTTTCCTCCTCAGCAAAGGATTTCCAAAATTCTCATACCTTCCTTAAGCTACAGCAGAATAATGGGAGGCTGGTGGTGCTGTCGTGGTGCCATTAGCTTCGCTGTTCGGTAGCTGCACATCAGCACAGTAATCATTTTCAGATTTACAAGCATTAAATATTTTAATTTAATGCCTTGGCTCTCTTGTAATTCATGCACTTAATTATATGATAATTACTCAAATGAAAGAGATACAGCTGCTGTTGTATCAATTCTTCTAGGAATGTGGGATTCTGGAATTGGCCTTTGATTTCAGGGTTTTGTTTGCTGGTTGTTTTTTTTTCCCCTGGTCCTTTCCAAAAGCTAGTGGACATTTAGAGGTAATTTTATTTTTTGAGTACATAGACCAGAGGTGAATTTCAGGTAATGTTACTCTCCTAGCTTCCTTTCCTGGAGCATGGCATACATTTGGCAGCTGAGGGACTGGGCACTGTGCTGGCTGCTTTTACTGCTCCTCGTGGATTACAGTCATTAAAGCAGAGGCACTAAGGCAAAGCTTCCCCAGTGCAGAACCCTGCTCCACTGGAGATGGCTGCAGAAGGAAGTGAACTGCAGGAAAGAGGTGTGTGTTTGTGTACACGTGCACATAACTGTATAGAATTTAATACCTTCCTAACGGGCCAGTTGCCCAGTGCAAGCACTGCACAATGAAATCACATAATAAATGAAAGTATAAAGGTTCAGCCAGGCCAAATAGACCACCAACAGGAACAAAAGGATTTGGCACAAAGGCAAACCCAAGTGACCTCAGAGGAGAAGGGCAATTAACACACTAGGTGAGGAAGAAAAGAAGAATTTTTTGGTTTTGTATTAGCAAATGCAAAAAAAGGCAGTCGATTCAAAGAAGGGTGCCCCTAGAATCTGTGAGGGTGACACTGTCCATGAGCACCACACAGCTGCCAGTCCAGGGCTGTGGCACCTCTTCTCTACAAGGAGACTTCCTTATGGGCATCCTGCAGCAGGTAATGCCCCAGACTCCCAAATTCTGCTTTCCAGCTCTGTTCTTAACTGTTTGAAATACATACCAGTAGGCTTTTCTTAGGAAAAGCAGTAATTATAAGACGGCAGAAGACAACATCTGATTTTTACTATTTTGGTTTTATTGCATGTCTCCAGTGCTCAAAGGTGAAAAATTAGCTTTGGTATATTCTTCAGTTAGGAGATGTGCTAGTGAAAGTCTCCATAAAGTTATTCAGTACTTAAATTACTTCAGATCTCTGAAAACTGTTCCACAAATATGTGCAGCTTGCTCTGTGGGAGGGTAAGTGCCACATCCCTGGGAGCCGGCGCTGGCTCGGGTCTGGCAGGAGGGCCATGTTGAGCTGCAGCCTTATGAAACTGCTTGTGCTCTGTACAAATACTTGAAACCTTCCACACTGAGCCTCTTCCAGCGTATCAGAAAAGAAGGAGCAGTTTCAGCCCTTGTGTATTCAAAGGAAACGTGCTTGTGGGCAGGCAGGAAGGAGACTGTTCCCCCCAGTGGGGCTGCTGGAGCTCTCTGGGGTTGCTTTCTGCAGGGCTCAACTTTGTGTGTTTTAACTTCTGGTTCTTTGCTGCTGCCATATCTTCTGGCCCAAGGTGATTAAAAGGTTCAGTGCTTTCAGTGCTTAACCACAGGGCCTGCCCTTCTTGAGACAATTGTGGGGCCAGCCAGCAGCATCCCCTCAAAGGGGCAGTTGCTGGGCCTGAGCTTCTGGGCAGGCATGGAAGAAGTGCCAGACAGCCACTCACAGCCAGCGCTGGCAGATTAGCAGTGCCATGATTTGCTGCTACTTTTCTAGAAAACAGAAAAAAACAAGGGACTGTTTAACAGTGATCACAGTAAAGTTTTGTGAAAACACGTTGCAGCCATATTTAAAGTTTTTGTTGTTGGTGGTTGTTGACATGTGAGATTATGTTTAATCCTCCAGGGACTCTGGATATTTTGTAAGAATTGTAAGTGTAAATATTTGGCAGTAGTTTCATATCCGTCCTTTCCAAGTCCCAGTGGAACAGATGATGCCGGGTTACTGTACTGTGTGTAGTGTCTGTTGATGGCAGTAGCAGATTTAACACTTCTACATAGTGGGATTTTACTTTATGAGTATTTGAAGTTTGTCTTGTGTATGTGGAGTAATTGCTCTGCAGCATGCTTTCTTGGAAGTGAATGTAACATTTGTCCAGTTTCTTAAAAGCTGTAATTGAGAGGCAGAGCCAACAACAAACCTATCACGATTAACAATACACAGAGATGTTTTTCATTGCTAAAGACATCTAACATAAAGCAGAAATATTTAGTTGCCTGGCTTGTAGTCTGATTGTCAGACTTGCAGCAAGGCTAAATCCATTCAAACAGTTACTGGAAATTGGTATTTGAACTTGTGAACTCAGGAAAACTCCTAATCTGTGCTGAGGTTTCTGGCATGCCCTTCCAAGCCCCACAGCCTGTTGTCTCGAGCTTTCCTTTAACTCTCCAGAGACCTTGGTGTCTGCATTTCTGAGTTCCTGCCTAAATCGAAGTTGCACCAAAAGGGTTACAAAATTTTAAGCCCTGTGTATGCAGACAATTTTCAGCTAGCTTACAGCAGCTGTGGAGTCGTGCTGATAGATTAAAAGCAGCTCCCAGCCCCAGAATGAAGTACATTAGAGCTCCTGCTGAGCCGAGCTGGGGTGAGGCCTACACAGCTGTCATTTAGGCCAAGTTTCCAACTGAAAACTGAAGAAAAGGATGCAACTTAAAGAAAAGTTGTATTTTAAAATAAGGCGTCTGGTTATTAATCAAATATAGGCAGGAGCTCAGTTGTGCAGTGGGCTTCAGGCTCAACAGCCTGACACTTGGGAAGGTAGGGAGGCAATTTTCAAGGATCAAGAAGGGCATGTCCAGTCAAAGGCTGTTACTCAGTGACACTGTAAAAATAATCCTGTTTTTTTCTGTACTTGTCTCTCTTCCTGAAAAAATAAACAGAATACAGATATTCTTGAACTGTTGCATGTCTGAGCGAGAGACTGACCAGCTCACACAATTGCTTTTTGCTGATACTGACCTCAAAGCAGAGCTGATTCCCGAGGGAGCGTGCTCATTGAAATCTGCAGTTAGCAGAGAGGTATTTAAAGCACAGAAATTTTTATGGCCTTTCCTCCATTTCCCAGTGTGTCTCTACCACAGGACAGGTGGTTCCCAGTAGTATGACAAGTTCAAGGAAGCTCATGAGCTCAGGTGATCCCTGAGTTGCCCACCCCTCTGCCCTGTGGATCGCACACCCCACACCGTGCCGATGCTCACCCTGACACCCAGTTCTGCTACTTCTCTGCACAAGCAGTTTTAGTCTCATCCCAGCAGCACAAATGAACCAGTGCCTCTTGGTCTCCACTGCCATGACCAGGAGTAGTCTGCTTGTTCTTGATGCAGGCCGGCTTCCAAGTGGCTTCTCAATTTTTAATGCAAGAGGGTCATTCACGAAAAACTAAGTGATGAACATGAATTAATTATATTATCACATTGACTTATTTTGGCTTCTGAGGACTTTTGTACCCATTTTTCATTTAATTTGCTTGTACAGTTACCACTGCTCTGTCCCTGCTCCTCACTTATAAACTGACTGTTTATCTCTCAGTATTGTCTGCAAGTGCTGAAGCCACTTACTTCTGTTTCATTTAAAATAAAATATTCAAAAATATTTGTTTAAAATACTGACTTTTGTCTGTATATAGTGTGTGGTATGAATAATTTGTTGGAGTTCAGATACAGTGTTTCAGTTCTTATCAGATATGTATGACATGAATTTGAAAGTATGCCCTCTTGCTTGCTTTCTCATGTATGGTGCATAATGAATTTCCAGCTTGGCAGAAAGGAAAGGATCAGAGTGGGAAGCAGAGTATACCATGAGGATTTATCATGATACCAGTGAAAGCAATAAGACAACTCTGGATAATTTCTTGGTTACTGAAGTAACGGTCTCATTTGGGAAAGGACTGTAAAATAAAGAACTTGCATTCTTCAGCTAAAAAGCAACTATCAGTCATTAATTAGGCTGATGTTATAGGTGGCTGGTTCTTGTTTCTTTGCTTATCCCAAACTACCCAACATTTTTCAGCATCATCCAGCATTAGTATTAACATGTGTAAACCTATTTTTTGTACAGAAATTTGGGATAATTTGGATATAAATGTATGTATGTAGTGAGTTGAAAGGCGCAGTAAGGCCAGTGAGATCAGTTTGTAGTTTGTACAGTAAACAATGAGCTCCAGGAGTGCAGGTAGCCCACATCAGTGATCTTCCCAGAACACTCAAAACAGAAATGGTAATTTTCTTTGGGACCTTAGATCTGAAATTTGACTCATGAACCCATTGTAATGTGATGGTTCTTAATATATGCACTTTGGAGGTGATGTTCCTCTATGGGACTGTGTACATGTTCACACAGATCCTGCTATTTCATATTATCTATTCATATTGACAGTAGTAAAAGATGGTTGGTACTTGTGTGGCAGACTAGAGCTAATGCAAATTCAGTAATCATCCCTTAAGTACAGAGGAAGTAACTCTAAGAGAAAGCTCTCCATTTGGCTATTGCTGTGAATCACCAAGCAAATAAAAATGTGTATGTTGAACTTCTGAGTCTATGGGGAATAAGTGTTAACTCAGTATTCTCTCCTTGGTGAATGCAGGGCACATATGTGCATTTGGCCTCTACTAGAGTCAAGTAAGTCACCTCTACCAGCCCTTGAAAAACAGGACTAGCAGGACTTCCTGCTGTTTGCAGAACAAGGTTACTATGCTAGTCCAGTGTTGTCATAAAAATGTATTAGGCACTTGTAAAAAGCTAAATATCTAAATTATTAAGTGCTAAATACTATTATTTTTTATTTGTGATTTTGAAACCAGTCTGATGAATGTCCTTAGTAAACATAGTTGCAACAAATGCATATATTACAAAGGTCTATGGTAAGAAAATTAAATGATATATAGTACAGCAAAAATGAGTTTTAGGTCTGAACCCTAGAATACCACAGTTAGTGGAAATGAAGCTTGTTACCACTCTGTTGCTTTTCCAGAAAGGAGCAGAGTAGTGTATTATGAGCAATAATAACAAAAAACCCACCCCAAAACAAAACAAAAAAAAAAGCATAACAAAAATTTTCATTTTTCACAGAATTCACAGAATTTAGCAGCTGTTACTTAAGTAATAGGTTGGGTTTTTAAAGATTTTTTCTCATTCAGTTTAGGAATGATATCCTGCAATCTGCATCACTTAGGAGATTTGTTTTCTGTTAACTTCCTAACATGGACAGTTGTAGGTGTATGAATTTTGTTGGGGTTTTTATTTTATTTTATTCAGCTTGGAATATTTCTAGCTATCTAATCTCATCTGAACACAGGAGGGTCTGAATATTACATATTTACATTTTTGAGACATGCATCAATTTTTATAAGTTAACGTGGCAATTTTATATTTGCCAGAATGCAGAAGCTTTCTCCACTTCTAAAAGGTTTTATTTTCATTAAGCTATGAATGCAGAAGAGTGTCTGTCAGGTTTTTTTTTGCATTAGCCTGGCTGGTTTATCTTAAGCATACTCAGTAGACTTGCCTCAGTTTTTCTCAAGCTATTGTTCTTTTTTACACCGCGTTTGCACACTGCAGTGCATCTGGGGAATTTCAGCAGTCGGAATATACATGAAAAGAGACCCGCTCTACTTTCATAAGGTCCCTGGATGAATTGGACGAAACCTCAAGGCCCCATGGTGGAGCCAGAGCCGCATTCATATTCCTTGCCATCACCACACACATGATAGCATGAAGCCCAGACCAATCGAAAACTTGACAGTAAGCCTTTTGATTTTGCGGGGAAGCCTTCATCAAGCTGAGAGAGGGAAGGGAATATAGCCCAAACTGGACTTCATACTGTGGCAAGTTTGAAATCCCAGCCCAACCACAGAGCTGCTTGATTGGAATAGTTGGAAACTCTGTCCAGGAATTCGGCAGCAAGAACTTGGCTTTCAGTTACTCCTGTCTTTTTAAAGGAAAACTCACCATACAGGTCACTTGGAAGCCTTATTTATGTTGTCAGGATTTTAAATATGTACACTCTTGCAAAGGGTAGTTTTAGTGTGTAGTGTATAGTGTTTGCTGCTATACAGTTCTGTTCCACAGCAGCTTTGTTTCTTAGCCTTGTGGTGGAACACTCTCAGCTAAAGCTGCCACACTTTGATGTTGTCTTCTAGGCTGTTTCATTATTTGGTCCTTAGTCTACTTAAGAAACAGAAAGAAAAAAAAGCAACCCTCTTTAATACCATTTGTGTTAGTATTAGCTTCTCCTTTAAGCACTATGCCTATCCATGTCTTGTAGGTGTGGTGTGAAACTGATCTCTGCTTATTTGTCTGGGAATTTCACCAGTATGTCAGAATTGCTGTTGAACATAATGATGTGTCATCAGTTACACCACTGAATAACTATTATTCTTCATCCTTTTTGGGCTCCTGTGTCTGGGTGCTGGCACACCTTGATATCTGCAGTGGTGCCTTTGGATTTGCAAATGGAAGAGCTGAGCATTTCCTCCTGGGGGAGATGGTGAAGCCTCTTCTGCCTTCCCCCCAGAATACTTAATTTTAAACTTTAATTTTAAAACTACAAAGCTTCTGCACTTTTGGTGCCTATCTAGAACTGCATTCTATTCATTGTCACCCCTGGAATTGTGATCCAATTATGCTCCAGCCCAGCTCTCAGTCAGACAAAACTCTTGTTGACTTTCATGAGAGTTTGTCTAATTAAAAGACGAGTTGGGAGTGCAGAAGAGATAAATACCAGAAGCATATAAAAGTGGCAAACTGATAGATTTGTGCTTTGTGTCAGAAGGTCATCCCTATAACACACTTTCCTGATTGCGATGGGAGACTTCTTTTCCATGGAGTGGTACAGAGTCCCCCCTTCAGTGCAGTGGTGCCTTTTATAGACTGCAATTCCTTATGGCTGAAGCAGAGTGCAAAACACACAATATTGTCTTGTGGCAAGTAAACGAGAGTGCTGCTACTTTAAAATGTTTTGTGGGGGTTTTGTTTGTGGTTTGGTTGTTGGTTTGTTTTTTTCTTTAATCTGTAGCAAGACTTCTTTCTGGCAACCTCCCACTACCAAAAAGGTGGGGAGAGGTTGGGAAGGTGTGTAGGACATATGAGAAGCCCAGCCTGGAGCTCAGGAGGGGTTTATCTACAAGCCTTCCCATCCTCCCCTCCAGGGCAGCCGGGAGTGCAGCTGGAATGAGGTGCTGGGTTTGCAGTGCCTGCTGCTCACACACTCTCCAAGGGCTGTGCTGGCTGTGAAGCAGAGTGGAGGCTTGGTGCAGATCCATCCCTGTGGCATGTTAAGGCTCTGTTGGATTGGCTATTCAGCAATGTTTCCTCAGCCAACATTTTGGGTTTGGTTGATTAGATTATTTCTTAATACCACAACACTGTATAAGAGCATTTGCTTTAGTTAATAAGTTTTAGGGTAAGCTGCAAGGTTCAAATGAATCAATTTTAAGCACAGAATATCATTAGAAAATTATTAGCTTAGAAGCTTAATGTTAAGGAGGAATCTAAACCAGAACTTTTAATGTTGAATTGTAGAGTATTCAAATGTCTTTATATCTTTCAGAATCATCTCCAAGAAACACCAAATTTAAGACTATAAATTGAATCTGTGTGTACATCTTGACCCCATAACTCATGTGAATACATGAAAATTGCATCGTATAAAACCATATGCAAGGTCTTAGGATGGTATCTCTGTTGAGTTGTATTTAAATGGCTGCAGAGTGTAAACATCCCAGGCTCTGTACATATCCAAACCAGAGGCACCATACTGCAGGTCTGCAGAGAGAAAAGCTCCATGTGATACTGAGAATTGCAGTACCCTGCGTTGTATCCCAAAGGGTGCTGAGTGCCCAAAGCACTTGCCATGCCCCTGGAAGAGCAGAGTGCTCCCACACCCAGAGAGGATGACTCTGCAGCCTCTTCCTCTTCTGTTCCTCAGCTCTGCCAGGTAGGTGCTGCCAACAGCAGAGCCATTCTCACTGCTGTACACCCAGCTGCTTCCCAGGAATTTTGTGAAACAGGAGCATCCCATGTTGTCAAGAGTTAATAATTATACCAAATATATGCTCTGTGATTAAATAACGCGCAGCTGGAAAAATTAATCACATCTTGCACTGAGAAATGCTTAAGACTTTTAAAGCAGCAATAGGTGCAGAATTTAACATTTAAAGATCCCTTGAAATGCCAGGGAATGAATATAAATGACTTGGTGCTCTATAGTATTTCGATACAGTGATGCCAACCAATGGAAGTGCAGGGTTTGATCCTGCTATTTTACAATAGGCTAGTAAATATTTTATCTTGTGCCATGTTCCTTTTACATGAAATTTTAGTCCAAAACCACCACTCCCTAAATAAAGCAGAAGTTTAAATTCATTAATTTTTTAAAGGGGTGATACTGTCTGTTTACCCCACTGCCTGGGCACAGGAGAGGAGGGACACTCTTTTTGCTCTGTGCTCCTTCCCTCTTTCCTCATCTTGTCCTGCATTTTAGGATTTAAGGCTTTATTTTTCAGAAAGCTTGTCCCATTGAAGAAAAAAAATATAGTGCCATTTTGTTTGCTTTGCTGAAGGTGCAGACCTGAAGAATCAGTGCTGTGTATAAGCTGCCTCACCCTGCAGTTTCTCTTACCAGGGGCTCATTTGTATGCAGAGGGGATTAGTCAGAATTTACTGTAGCTTCGCCCTGGGGAGCTGTGAACTCCCTAGGAATATGCTCTGACGAAAGCGTGCAGTTGGTAAGATTAGAACAAACCCTTCTGCTACAGAAAGTGCCTTGGTCACTCACTAGGCCTCCAACATTGAAATCATTTTCATTTATAACCTTTTTGATCATTCAACCTCAAAGAAGCCTTGGCTTTTATGACAGCTTGCACTGAAATTGCCCAATTATTTGGGGGGGGCGGGGAGGAGAGGAGTGAGTGAGAATCTGAAAACAGTCAGATGTGAGAGACAGGGCACTTGATCTGCGCTCATGGCTTTTCCTTCCCTTCTCCTACCAATATTTTTACAGCTGTTGACATATATTGAGTTACATGTGGCTGTGCCATATCCCCATGGTATAGTTTCAAAGATCTGTTCACCGTAAAGTGTGCTGTTCTCAAGTAAATGACTCTGACTTCAAGAAAGCACAGTAGTTTAAATGTTACTATAAATACAGGAGCTAAGACATTTTAATTATAATTTTTGAGTTATACAGTGCTCTGTACGTACACCAGGCATTTACTAAAGGCTGGGGATGTGCTCAGGTTACTGTGCTCTCTCGTGGATAAGGCAGTAATTGCAAGCAGCTCATTCTGCTGATCCCCTTTATTTGTGTGTATTTGCACAGTGCTTATTGACAATGAACATCTTGCATTTGGGAACTCAGCTGTGGGAGCTACAGAAGAAAGAAATAAAGGCAATTCAGGAAAAAAATCAAATTCAGGTTCAAGAGAATTTTTTTGTTTTGAGATATCTTAGGAATATTACTTTTGTCAGAATGTAACTTTAGTTAGGAAAAATCAGCACATCTATTGTCCTTTTAATGCCCTTCCAAACTCGCATCTGGTAACTAGGGCAGATTGAGAATTCAGTACTAACAGATCTGTCAAATTTTTGAGAAAATCCCAGGGTATGGGTTCATTGCTGATTAATTTTTTCATCCGTGTAGTGGCGTTGGCTTTGGTGAGGTTATTCCTAATTTGCTCTGATGAAAGAAAGAAAAGCCCTTACTGTCAAAGTGTGTGCTGCTGTCGTGGGGATAAACAGGTACAAGGTGTGGGGAAAGCATAGACAAGCAGCAGGTTGGTGGTGTTATTTTACTTTTTAAGCTTGAAAACAAAACATTATAAAAAGCTTTTACATTTGCCCTTGTGCATCAGTACCAGTTATGCACAGTAAAGGTTTCTACCCTGGCTGTGGAGATCTGATCCTTTTCCTTTGGGCTGGGACATGAAGCAGAACAGTGACTGTAAGCCTAAATAATTTTGCAATATGGTGACATCATCCTTCAGAGAGTTCTGCTATCAAATCAAGTATCAATAGGGCTCTCTACATGAATTTGTCTCCCTGCTTTACCTGTGACACAGTCATTGTAATGGAGATTTCAACTATCTCTGCTATTACTAGTGCAGTAAAAACATGTCCTCTCAGTGTTTTCAGGTACTAAACCAATATTCACTGTAAGCAGTAAAAAAAAAATAATCTTTCAATGACTGAAACTAATTTTGGATCAAGCTTTTACTGCAGGCTTGGATGCCCATCATCGCTGATGGCATGTTTTTGGTCATGCAGTACCAATCTACATAAATTAATAAATAGTATGCATAATAGATAGCACATGTATAGTGAACCACTTCTTATGGTTGCCCTGAACAACTGCTGCAGTTTTCAGCAGCATTTCCCATGGCCTTGACTAGAAAAGCTGCTAAAGTTGGAGCCCCTGGGCTTAGTGGAAGTCCTCAGTGCCATTGCCAGCAGATCCTCCTTGGCCATTAAGCAGTGCTTCTGTGTCACTCAGCCAGGGAACACTATGTACTTCTATTTAAAAACAGTTGTGAAGTCTCCTGAGTAGGAACTGAAAACTGTGGACCACCATCAGAGCTATGTCCTCTGGCCTTTCCCCTCCAAAATTGTAGCAGTTATTTTTTAAGGTGTTTTTGAGTAGCAGTGGGAAGGCACACAGGCTGCAGAGACTGTAGGAAGGCACTGAGAGCATCTAACCAAATCTTAACGTCTTTTACTGGATTTGGGCTCAAATCTTTGTGTGCTTCCTCTGCTTATAACTTCACCTCTTTTGTGAATCAAACCCAGCTTTTGTGTTGTGCAAATTGTACAGGAGAGTGAGGTCTGGAAAAAGATTTTTTTCTCCTTCTGAGCGCCGCTACGAACTCTTACTGAAGAGAGCAAGACTATTCATCTTTAGCACCTTGCAGGTTGTTTTTTCTTTCAAAAACTTCTTTCAAAGTCAGAGTGTAGGCAAGTGATCTGAATGATGAGAATAAGCCCTGTTCAGATGTACCCAGTCCGTGGGCAACATTTGAGATGGCAAAGGGCATCCGTTTGCATTTGCCTTATGGACATTTCTGTATGTGATACCTTCTGTTTTCCATGCTAGTTAAGCAGGCTTCTTCCTGAGAGAAGCACTAGGAAGCTCTGATACCACTTTATTAATCCATAGTTAGCTATATACAAATGAAGTGTTTAATTGATTGATTTTGTGGATATTTTTGATTATATAAATCCAACCCAAGCAACACTAAGTCCTGTTGCTGGAGGTAGCTCACGGACCAGCTACCTTGCAAGCAGATGTCTGGCTGTAAATTCATCAAAGGCTTGCATATGCAGTTCTTGGCATTTCTTTTCATTGTCACAATTATCAGGGAGTACAGATGAGCTGGTTTTTCCCTACATCCTGTTGGATGGTTGCTTTGGAGGGAGGAGCCTGGGTGCAGGCAGTGTCAGGGATGCAGCATCTTCCTTGTCCGTGCAACCATCAGGGACACGCTGGCTCAGGCAGGCTGGGGCTGGGGCTGGGGCTGGCCTGGGGGCTCTGGCAGAGAAGGGCAAGGGCATCTCAGGCACTCCTGGGGCAGCCAAGCAAGACAGGCTCCCTCCTGCAGCTTGAAAAGCTGGGGCACATTCCCCTCCTCTGCCTTTTAAATGACTTGTATTTGTCCAGTCTGCTTAGGCTAAAATTTAAGATTTGTATTCAGAGGTGCTGACTGACACATTTCCTTTATGAATTCTTGTGGATTGCTATTGATTTTTTACTGTGGTTTTCAAAATCCTACTTCTAGGACTCTGGAGATTTCCCTGCTGCAATAATAATGTATTGTCATTCTTAATATCTCAGCTTCTTGACACAATATTCATATTAAAACCACAAAAAAGCTACATTAGAGTAACACCGAGGGTCTGCCTGGAACCCACCAAGGCAGGGGAAATCAAAGTCAAGGCTGAAAATTAGGGCTGACACTGTGAAACGTATCCCATTGTACTTAAGTACTGGAGTTCATCTGTGATTGCAAGATCCCTTGCATTTGAGAGATGGATTCCTCTGTACAGCAGGAATGAGTTATGAAGTGTTGTAAATCCTAAGGATTAACTGTTGTAGTTGAGAGTGCCTATTTTTGTGGAGAGCTACATAAGCCAGCATTATGGAAACTGCTTTAACATATTTTATGAAATTTTGTTCTCTTTCACAGAGAGAACAAAATTTCATTAAAAATTCATTCTACATTTCTGCCACTTGCATAACAATTCTGGATCAGGTTGTTCAGGTCAATAAGGAGAGAATAGAAATGTCAGAGCATTATTTGTATGAGCTTGTAGTCATTTTCCCCTTAACTACGTTGTCCCAAAAACGTTTTGCAGATGTGCACTGTCTTTTATGAGTGTGGTAAAGAGTTTGATTTATTCACCTCCATGATGTAAATGTGTTTGTGGCACCATGGAGCTATTGGAAGGCCTTCCATTTGACCATGTCTTTTGACCTTTCTCATATTGTCTCTTCGGGAGCTAAATTTTTCCAGTCACAGTTTTTCTTGCTAAGTAGGAGAATTTACTTGAGTTGTTCATTGGCCTCTCAGTTTTCTGTGGAGTGTCAGGAATGAGAGTTGAGAAATGACAGGGAGATTTCCTGTGGCTGAGGAGAGGCTGGGAAGACCTTGCGTGCTGGTGAACATCTCCAAGGGATGTGGGCTGATCACTGACACAGGGTTCCCTGCTGCCATCACCCTTCACCAAAAGGGAACAGAAATGTTCTGACAAAATTAAACAAATCAAATATCTAGGTTTATATTTTAGAGCAAAGTGTTTTAACAATATTTTTATTAATGGGTTTAGAAAAAGCTGTTTGTGCCCCTTTCCATCTGCTTCTCTCTTCTGTTATTCATGCTCACATGAGAATCCATCTGACACTACCCCTCCTAGTTCATTAGGGAATGTGAAGGAGTTTCTTTATAAATGAGGATTATGGGTCATTTGCATACATCTAGGATCTCTTTTTGGTGCTGTTTTGAGCAGTGAACAGATAGGGGCGGGAAGTTGACACATGGATTCCTATCAGAGAGGAGCATTCAGACCTTGTGAGCTGAAGCACCTGGGAACTCCACACATGTGGATATGCACAGTTTGTGCAACATGACCTGGCAGTCCTGATGAAGCCTCAGGGGCACATGACCAGGGGTCATTTTGATGTAGGTGTTGACCAGCTTTACTTCCTATTTGCCTCTGAAGACATCAGTGGACTAAACTGAGGTTTTGGCGTAATTAAATGGAACTGTCAAACACCAGAACTGTTCTATGTGCACAAAATGTCCCACTATGTTTGGATATTCAACAGCACTTGAAGAATTTGTATATGTTGTTTGCTATGAATATTCTGATATTGAAAAATAGAGCATCACCCCAGCTGCTTTCATAGATGTGGCAATTTCTAGATTAAATTAATTTTAGAAAGGCCAGATGAAGTTACAGGTTTACTGGAAAGCTTCTTTTCCTCTGGAGAGATGGCTCATGCCTTCCCCTGCATCACTCTGCTGGCACTTTGCATTGGTTAACACAATTCAGAGGGTAAATGCTGGTAACTTACTGAGTCAGCATGCAGTTATTGGTTCTTTAACCTACTGCAAATCCCAGTTTTTATCATATCCACCAACATCCCCAAAGTGTAGTGTAAATGTTTGGAAAAGATCAGTTACTGATTGCGTGTTCCATCAGGGTAAGGTATTTCTCCTGAAAGTATTAAACCTCATGAACAACAAAACTCCTAAACAGAGAAAAACCTTAGAGATGGTTTTAACAGATATGTGCCCCAGCATTATCACATCAGACCAGTTTAAAGTAAATTCAGTATTTTCAAGAAAAAAATTGTTTTTGTTTCTTTGAAATTATATATGCCTGAGTTAATCTTTCCAGTGAATTATAAATCCCTGTAAATGTAGTTAGCATTGGAATGAGTTGTAGTTACAAAAATTGGAATGAAGATAAATCATGTTTCCTTGGTGAAAATCTAATAATAGCAGTCAGGTTCTTACAATACTGCTCAGATATAGATCCCCTGTGATTGTGGTGTTCTCTGAGGAGCTCATGCTACCCACCCTTGAGATCAAGGTCCACAAGGTTCAATATTGGGCACTTTCAGTACTTCAAGAGTTTTATCAAAAGTGTGACACTTGGGGTGGTGCAAACAGATGTGCACCAAAAACAAGGAAACAAATGGAATTGCTTAATTTTGGAAGAGGCAAGGTGAGATATTTTACTTTAAGATGATGATAGTCCTGAGTGTATTTAAGCATCTCAAGGTCAATGGCAGCTTCGATAACCTGTGCCAGAACAAGGCTTTTTTGGGGAGCTGGGGATGGATTGGCAGTACAAAGATGCTGTGTAAGAGCGCGGGTGAGGCAGAGCAATGCAGCTCCAGCAAGGTGTGCTGACCCCTCTGACCTCATGCCCTTCACAGGAATTAGGCTTGTTGTTTTACAGAGTCAGACCTTTAAAGAGAAAAAATCCTCTGAGGCCCTCACCATCCTTTTCTAGGAGGTGTTTTGGATCCTTGCTAACACGGATCTTGGAGAATTGTTAGTATTAAACTGCTGTTGGATTACCAAAGTGTAACAATGTACAGGACCTGCACTTTCAGCCACTGTCTCTTTAGTGTGTGGGTGAATGCAAAGGGAATATTTTGTGTCAGTTCCTTGTGACCCAGATTCCACAGAAGTCTCTTATAAAATAATCTTTGAGCAAACACTACTCGTATGTCCTAAGGACACCTCATCCCCATGAACCCAAAGGCAGGAGTGAAGCTGCTGTGCACTGCAAGATCTGTGACTTTCTATCTGAGAATTTTGGTCTTGTTTGATAGTTCAGCCTTTGTGCCCTGCAGATCCATTTTAAATTGTCTGAAGCAGGAATAAATCTATTACAATGACCACCATTTAAAAAAAAATAATACAAGATGGGCCTGTGAAGAGGTGTTAAAAAGTAGAAATGAAAGGCAGAAGTTGTAAGAAAAACCTGTTCATTGGACAGACCTGCAATGCAGTAAATAATAACCTCAGATGTGAAAGACAGCCTGTTCTAGAAAAAAGGCAGTGGAAAGGACTTTTTTTTCTCGTTTTTATTTTTTTTTTCTGTGGGTCTAGGGGAGAAAAGGTCCTTTATTCTTTGGTAACTTTTCTGATTTTAAATATGTGCTTGTCTGGTCATGAGGAGCAAGGTCATTCCTACTGCTCAGGGCCTAGGCTTTGTGCTGGTGTTGGTGGGAGCTTCTCTCCTCTCTCCTTTTCCTCCCTCCCTCTATCTCTCCTTTTCTTTTTCTCCTGAGGTGCAGATGGCCACATTTGCAGGTTAACTGGAACAGCTGGAGGCACATTATTAGCTTCCTGCTGCTAACTCATATTTGCTTAGATTTTTTTTTTTTTTTAACAGCAACATAATTTACAAGTGGTAGGCCAGTGACAAAGCTGGCATGTTCTAAATCCGCATCTGATTTATATAATGCTGTTGCTTATCAGTGAATGAAGTCATAATTATTGCTTTGTACCATTAAATAGCATAAATATATAAACTGTTACACAAATTGCAGCAAATGTTTCCTCTAGGGAGCTCTAGACAAAATTTTAATGTAGTGCATTTGTCTGTGGTGGCAGTTTCTATGGTATATAATAATGTTGATAAATTTTACTGTAGCAAGTGACATTTTATAACATTAATCCTGGTGGTAAAAATCTGATGAATACTACAGCTGTAATGGTAGGTACAAGAAGAAAGAGAGCTTTTGACACCAAGTGAATTGATTTTAATAGTGCTTTAGAGCTCCAAAGCACAAGGATGGTGCAGAGATCCTTTACTGAAAAGGAAGAGGACTCGGGCAGGTGCTGGACAGCGAGGCACCAGGGAGCTTGACTTGATGATGGTGATAATTAATTCTTTTTAAAATCTTTATTGATAAATACTTCCTCTGCTTTGAAAAGCAAAAGGAAACCAAATGGTGAGGTGAAACCATTTAAAATGTTCCCCAGTTATTGCAACTCAGCACATGTAAGTGAAGACACTGTGCTGGGTGCTGTGCTCAGATGCTGTTCCCTGCCTGTGCTGGCAGCTGCCGGCCGAGCCGGGCACAGGGAATGTGCCGGGGACAACTGGGCAACTCGTGACACGAGGACTGCCACGAGAAATCCTTCCTCTGACTCTGAATAGGGTGGTACAGGCAGGCTTTAGCTCCTGTCAGTAACAGCACAAGTGATGTTGTGGGCTTTGCAATCCTTTAGAAATTGCCACCGCGTTGCTCTGTGATCCAGGGCCCGGTGCCTGGGCTGGGGTTGGCCCATGCTCTCCGTGCAGGCAGTGGGGTGGCACAGCACTGCCAACAGTGCTGGGCACAGGAAAGTGCCCACCAGAAAGCCCTGAGATTGTCACCACTCATGCCTGAGGTGTCTGGCTTCAGTCATGGCTGAGAGCAGCTGGTGTGCTCCCCTCCTCAGAGACACCTGCCAGGCATGGAGACAAAGGGGGCAGCCCCAGAGCGAGCCTGGGCTGTGCCCTCCCTGTCCTGCCAGCTGTCTGAGGATGGTTTGTTTTGTTTTTATTCCTGGAAATAAGGAGTGCTTATTTTCTCCAGAAAAGCTTTTAAAAAATAAATGGATAACTCAAAGGAGAATCCTCATGGGCACTGTACTTGGGACACTTCTATAAAAAAGGAGAGCAGTGTAATTTTTTACTCCGTCATTTAGACTGCCATGACCCTTCCCCCGTGGAAAATGGTTTTTTTCCTGTTTTCTTCATGACATGACTTCTTTCCTTTTCAAATTCATGTCTTTGTTCCAATAACATCAAAGATGGATCTAGATGGTAAAAATTGCAGCCCCTGGCCATAGGGAAAATCCCAGTGACTTCAGACTGAAGAGCACTGAGGCTCCTGACACTCACCGTGGCACGTTGACAGCAGTTTTGTTGTGAAACCCTGACATGTCCTATATGGGTTTTCCTTCAGCTGTTTGCTCACCGCATTTCTAGCATTTCACATGCCCCTAGTAATTATCTTCCTTTCTGAGAAATTGTATGTTTTTTCCTGCCATCCATTAGCATGAAGTTTATTGAGTGGTTGGGGATTAGTCACTGTTCTCTCTGGGGGCTGAAGTGCTGATGCTGGAACAATGTATAAGGAATTCTCCCCCAAGAATGTTGTGCCTCCCTACTCCTCCGCACCACCTGGGGAGGAAGAACAGAGGCTGAGTAGGCCCCTTGCCTGGTGGCTTGGGGCGTGCTGGTCTTTACACTCCACCTTGGAGAGATACCCAGGTGCAGACTATAAACTTTGCCACTGGCTAAGTGGTTGGGGTTTCAGACATCAGCAGTGCTTTAAAAACACAAACATGCCCAAGAGCACTGCACCTCACCTGTGGTGCTGGAGGCTCAGCGAGGGGTGGGAAGCCCGTGGCAAGGGCAGTGGCAGAGAAGTGACAGGGATGGCAGCAGCATTGTTGTGGGACAGCCATGCTCCACCTTCCTTTGCTGGTCTTCCTCCATCAGACCTTTCACCTGCACCATGGAGCAGTCTCTGGTATGCTCCATCTGCAGCCTTCCCTTTGCTCCAGCTGCTGGCCAGAGTGGCAGGGGAGGGAGCAGAGCTCCATGACAGGTGGATGTTACACTTAGTAAATTCCTGTACAGTGCATCATGGCTTGTCCACAGGTGAAAAAGTGAAAAGGCAATTTTATTCTCATGGCTCTACCATTAGCAATTTTAGAAATAAAAACTATCTTATAATAGAAATGTGACTCTCTGGAAATGTGGATCCTAAGCTGCTTGTCTGTAATGACTAAGTGCTTAATCAGCTCAACGCACACCTGAATCCTGGGTAATAAAAGCAGGGGCTGTGCAAGCTTTGTTATGTATTCTGCAATACTGCAGTGATTCCCAGCTCCCTGTGAAGACCACCAGGCCAGTCCCAGCACCAGGCATGTCAAAGAAGCTGTCTCAAGTTCACACCTCACCCTCTGCAGTACCAGTGGGTGCTGGGGCTGTGAGTAGGCCTGGCTGTGTTTATTCACTTCAGCATCTTAATGCAATTACAAAGATGTTGTGTGTCCAGCCAGCTTGGTCCACGGCAGCGTCTGGTTTGTCTTTAAGAGGTGATGAAGATGTGTTTGATGCCTGTGCATGATGCAACACGGCCATCTAGAACAAAAGCCTGTGTTGCAATTACTTTGTAAAGTCATTCTGCATTTGTGTGTCTACCAGAAGCACTTATGCTTGAATGCAGTGTTTGATTTTTTTTTCAGCTACTCTAAATAGATCATCTTTACAGACCACAATAAAATGTTTGTGTGATGCTTAACTGTACATTAAGTAAAATCCTGCATTAGAATATCCCCGTATTATTTCTATTGGGTAAATAAGAGCATAAAGACAAGTATCCCCACAATTCCCATTACCACATTCAGCACTTAGTTACATTAGAAAAATGAGGCATTGTTCTGCCAACTTTTGTTTCCCTCCATTTGTGCTGCTTACCACTTATGAATCCAGCAGGCCGACCCATGCAGCAATTATTTCTGAAATCCAGCTATCATGGCACACGTGGGTACCACAGCACAGCTACTGCCAGGGCTCCATGGCTAGCACTGGTCTCCTGTGCTCATGTCTAGAGCATTATTGGGCTGAGCTGGTGTATAACTAATGGCATTTGGAAGGTGTAGGTGTTATGTTGTCTGCTGAAGCATGATTTGTATTGCATTAAAGCATCCTGGTGGTTTTAAACAGGCTAAAGGGGATTTTCAGCTGTGGTCAATTACTGGGCTGCTGCACTAACAGTGTGCAGGGTATTTGGGTGCTCACAGGAGCCTGTATTGTACTGACACCTTGCCCAGGCCTCTGCAGACCAGCTGAAGCAGTTGATGTGTTTGTTTGGGACCGCTGCAGGTTTATGAGTATATTGCAAAGTTTCTTTCTATACTCTTTTGCTCGACTGTCCTGTGCTTTGCTCCGGGAGGTGTGCAAGGTGAGCATATATTCTCCTCTTCCTCCTGAGACTGAGCACTTGGACTGCACCTTCACTGCTGCATAAATTGGCAGAGCTGGACGTGCTCCCTTCCCCACCCTCCAGGCAGCAGGAGGGCAGGGGGCAAGGCCAGCCACTGCTGTTCAACTCCAGACCACGGCATCTGCTGTACACAGGGGATGGGGGCAGGAACCAAGGTTCAAAGCTGCCTCTGCTTGTATGGAGAAATCAATATTTAGCCATAAAACCAGAGAGGCATACTTGGGAATCACAGCCTGAGTGAAAGGATTCCAGTATTGTCATAGAAGATAAAACAAGAGGAAAACATTTTGAATTTACACTTTGTGTATTGAGGCCTTTTATTATTCATCAGTAAGTAAATATAAGCTAAGGGAGTGATTTGTTTCTAACAAGCTTATAAAATACTAGAGTCATTTGTGAGTTTATTGGAGTGCTGATTATAAACATTCCCTCATGCACACTCCTTTGTGTCAAATTAACATTCAAAATACAAATATTGTATCTTTGAATATTTTTGTAATCTCTTCCCAAATATTTGAAATCTTCGATGAGAGACGATTGATGATGTTACGTGAAAAGTAGCCGAGTGCTCTGTCACAGTTTTGGACATATTTTTCATTTCTTTGGCATTTGCTTTGCTCATGCTGTTTCTCTGAATTGCCTGCTTCATGCTCTAGCATTTGGATTTTGATACAATGCATAATTGATGCTCATCTAGCTGCAAAGATTCAACTGTTGTGCATGCCACGCTGCCTGCACGCCTCTTCCAGGGATGTGCCCCACAACCTGCCAGGGCCAGTGCCTGGTGGAGGAGTGGCCAACCACACTGGGGCTGGGTGGCCTTGGCACAGCTCCCTGTAGCTGCTGGGGCAGTTCAGGCACATGGGTGGCACCAGGGCACCCCAGGTCTCCCAAAGCACTCCCTTGAGAAGCTGGACTTTTCTGATCACACCTCAGGTGGGATTAGAAAGGATGCCCTGTTTTTGCACTTCCTCTCATGCAGCAATGCACTTTCTGTTGGCAACCATGAGGAAGAGAAATGTAAAGAGCAGGCACCATCTACCACTCATCCCATAGACCATTGCTTTAGACCATTCCTCTGTAGGCAGTTTTCCAAAAGGATAGGCTGTGTGGGGAAGGCATCCCAAGACCTTTCCAGGTGCTGCTGGTTGAGACTAACAAGCTTTAGGACACAGATCTTGGCAGCCCTTCTTGCCTCTATGGCTACAGACTTGCCACTTCACCCTCTCAATACAGCAGGTGTATTTGTAGTTCAGTAGGACAGACCTTTTATTTTATGATTTTTTTTTCCCCCCATTCCCACTAAAACGTTCCCCATGTTATCAGTACCCAAACTCTTTGCTTTTTTTATGAGCATGTACCTTGTTTTTATTAAGCAGAGGAAAATCCTGCAAGGGTGGGTCTTAGGCTAACATTATTATAGTGGCTGCCATTTAAAAAGTCAATTTTTGCCTACAGGCAAAGTATTGTTATCAGAGTTCATACCTATTTTGCATATATACAATTGTATCTTCCCTGCCTCTCTGGGGTGATGGGAGCAAATGCCGACTTCTTAATGCCGATTGTTGAATCTGAGGTTAAAATAAGAACTCACAAAATAAAAAAAAGAACAAAATGGTGAGTAGCAGGTCTCTGACAGAGATAAACCTCTTTGGTTGAAGCAGGAACTCCATGATGGCTTGATTCAGAATCTTATTTTGTTTGAGGGCCCAGCTGAAAAGCAGCTTGATCTTTCCTCTCATTTTTCATTCCTTATTGTAAGTTTTGCAGGGCTGTGGAATATGGTTCTTCTCATGTGGACTTATTAGGTGGACACCCCTAAGTCTCTCTCAAGTTCAATGATTACACATCAGGCCTTTCTCTGCAGCAATCCGAAAACACCTTTGGATCTTTCCAAGTCATCTCAGCCACCTCTGCCTGGCTCCAGTCTGTACTGTGCACACCCTGAAAGCACCGTCCTGCTGGGAACATCTTGGTGCTTCATTTTGGGCAGAGGCCTGGGGCTCTGCGTTTTAATTTTTTTTCAATTTAATTTAATTTTATTTTTAAATGTAACTTAGGAGAATAAGAGGAGTTGCAGAGAGCCCAGGAAACCTTACAATGCCAAGAGCTTGAGATCTAGGTGAGTTTAAGCAAAAATAGCTCTGTAGGACTCCTGCTGTTAATGAGCCATCAGAGCCTCCTGAATGTCCTTGTGTTTTGATACCGTGGCATGCTCACACTTCAGGTGACTGCTTCAGCTCCACTGTAGGACTGGCTCTTCCAGATCCCTTTATTTAACCAAAAATACAGATTTTCCTTATTTTTTACACTATGTTTTCTGTCACAGAGCACATATGTTCTCCAGAGTATGTCTACAGTGTGTGTTTGCACATGGCTTTCCTCAATGGATTAAAAAGCTAATGACATATAAAATGAAGAAAATGTGCTTCTGAAAAAAAGTAAAAACAACCTGGCCATGTTGTGCACTGACAGAGTATCTGCCAACAGCCACATATGCCTGACCAGGCTGCTCACATAGTAAAATAGAAAGGAATTTGTTTACAAAGGCAGAAACCAAAGTCCTCTGAGTTTAGAAGAAGGTTTCCCTGCCACTGGTGCTCCTCCCAGCTCTACAGGATGTGTGTGCTGGCCCTGAGCTCTCCTTCTGTGCAGAGCTCAGGGCAACTGCTTCAGCGCTGCCTGTCCAGCTCCAGATCATCCTCCAAGTGTGCAAGGTGGCTGGCTCACATGCAGCACAAAGAACACATGTAAAGGGGTATGAGTTTGATGTTAGGTTTTATGCATTGCAATCCATGTTTGTATGTTAGATGAGCACTACCCAGAGTCACTTTACAGTCTGTGTTATGCAGAGCCCTTGCTCAGCTGTGAGATCTCTTTCAGAAAGTCACTGGGTTGCAGTTTCTCTTCTCATTCAAGATGAAGCTGGCCAGAGGGTTTGATTTCCACCTGGACTGTGGAGTGTGAATCAAGCAAATTCCACCAACATCAATGTGAGATGCTCTGTACATTTATTTGTGCATAATCCCACAGTACAAGAATGTATGTCTCCATAATGCAGAGATGCTTAAGATATTTTCTTGTTTTCATGCAGATTTTTCTTTTTTACTGTTTTAAGGAATATCATGAGTTACTTCACCCTGGGATTCCTGATTTAAAATATGTCTCATAGGGGAGGTTCATTCTTTTGGGGAAATATTTGCACTTAACGAGCTCTGAGGGATATTCGTGCCATGCAAAATCAGTTACCTGCCTTAGCCAGCCAGACCTTATTTAGTCACCCTTGGTTCTCTGTGTTTGCAGTGGTATCTCATTTTGATATCCCCAACAACTGGTTTGTGTCCCTGAGCTCCTGGGGAGAAGGAGGAAGGAGGCACCTTGGTAGGGGTGGGGGACAGGAGCCTCTCTGGGGCTGGGCTGTGACATGAGTTCAACCCTCAGATGAACAAGTAAGCTCTGGTGCAGTTGTGCTGAGTGCTCATGTCAAGAAAGCTGGATAACCATCATTTTTATTTTCCAAGAAAAAGCTGAGAGGTGTTTCTGGGTTTTTTACTTGTCTGTAGGTATTCCAAAGAAATTTGATTTTTAAGTTGATGACAATGCCGTAAGAGATTGCTATTTAACAAGAGACTTTTCCCTAGGAATACTATTTCTTAATAAGAAAACAATATTAACAGATATTTAAAAGAAATGTATTTATTTGAGTAAGTGGTGCAAATTGCAAATTGCCCCAGCATTATATGGATGCAGCATTTGGCCAGTCTCTGAGTGTTAGGTGATGTGCCACAAAAATGATGCTCATGGCTGGTTTTCAATTGCATTTTTAACTCTGTGCCCACTGCACCATTTCCCAGATATCTATACTAATGTCATCTTTAATTAGACCATAGCTGATACTGCTATAAAGTTTACATTGCTGGATACATACTTCCATGTTTATGCAGAATTTGCAATATCAGAATAAGGCTCCTTATGCCAATCCACCTGTACTCACTCAAGAGGCATTGCACCAATGCAGGGATAATAGAATATTTCCTTGCTGATGGAAATAAAAGTCTACCTTCTCACTGAAAAAAAAAATTAAAAATTTGACATTTATTATGTTTTGATGCCTGAAAGAACCTTCAGTGTTTCTCAGTTAAATTGTACATTTAGGTGGGTTTTTTTTTTAGGAGTTTTATTTCTATTTCTCCTTTTACCGGTTTTTCTGCTTCCCTGATGCCATCGTGGGAGCTGTTTATGCTTTCTCTTACTCTATGCATTGCTGAGTGTAGTTGACAACAACTGGCTTGTAGCCTGTCATGTTAATTATATACTATTAGAGAGCACTAATCTGATGATTATTTACACGATAGATTTAAAGTCTATCATGTCAATGGCAATGTGGAGATCAGTGATACACATCAGTGGGAGCTGGTGTTTTCACAAACACCGTGTGCTGTCCCAGGTGTGCTGAGCTAGCTCAGGGGGCTGCTCACCCTGCCCTGCACCCCCAGCTCAGGAACCTCTGAGCGCTCAGGAATGCACCCAGCAGCAAGGCAAATGCCTTTTGAGCAGTAGTTGTGGGATGCAGCTGCCACCCTGCCCCCAGCCAGGGGAGGGGTTGCCCATGGGAGGGAAGGCTTTGCCTTTGGCACCTCGTGGCTGGCAGGTCCTGGCAGCTCTGGTGGCCTCTGTGTGACCACAGTCCCTGCATGTTGGCACTGCAGGAGGCATGGGTGGGATGTGGTGGGGAGGGGGCACTCACAGCTCTGGGAGCCTGCTGCTGAGGCTGGGGAGGGTGCCAGGCCTGTAAAAGGAGTGAAAAAGGGCTTTACACCTCTTTAAAGTAGGTTTAAAGCTTTGCATGTTTTTAAAGCATTGGCATATTCCAGTGGGATGTTTAATAAGAGTATAATGATGTTTTAATTTTAATTTTTAATTTCACAAGAAGAATAGATGCCAAGTAGATGCTAGTTATTGCTGTTTGTCTGTACTGAGCTCTTCTATGTGATATTGTCAGTAGCATGAGAGGATGAATCTGTTCCTGCTGTGCAGCAGTACAGGGAGCTGCTCCCTGGGAGGAGAGCAGGAGCTAAAAGGTGTATTTAGTTTTCAGCAATACAGTGGCATGAGGGAAGATAGTGCAGGGAATAGGCTTGGTGGCCTTGGATTCAGGGCTGTGTTACTTCAGTTTCCTCAGGTATTGACATTAAACTTGAAATAACACAACTGTGAGTATTTCAAAACATTGAAGTACAGTACTTGAGTTGAATTGTGCGGGAATGAGGTGTTCCTACTATACTCTAGTTATTCCTAGAGGTTCTTTAGTCTGGTAAAAGCTAGTTCTGTGTGTGGTTGTATGGACTTGCACACTCAAAGAGAGCATGTGGTTTTTTTCCTGTATGGGTTTTACATTTCCATTTTTCCATGGAAGCCAGTGGAGTTATTCTTTAATCAATTATCGTGAAGGAGCAGTCAGACCTATCAGGCTTCAGTCCACAAAATGTTTTAATATAGGCTATTAAAAAAAGGCATCTTCAGAGAAAGGCTGATAAAGTGTGAAGTTATTGTGCTGAAGTATTGTGTGCACTTCTATAAATTATGTTTATGCAGTTTCCCAGATTAATATCTAAATCTAAAATAAAGCTTTGCAGGCAGGCCCCTCTGGGGCTCTGCAGACAGAGATAGATGATGCATAACTCCATGAACTCCTTTGAACTTTCAGATTTTATTTTTCTTGTAAACTGAAAATTAAGTTGATGAAGCTGGGCCTGGCAGCCCCATCCCGTGTGTGTGAGGCTCAGCCTTCCCCTCAGGAGCAGTGGGAGCACACAGCCTGCAGCCAGGAGCAGGGCAGGGGCTCTGGAGCAGCACAGGAACCTGCAGTCAGGAGGAAACTCCCTTCAATCCCATCCCCAGTCCCTCTGGGACCATGCTTCTTTTTGATGGTCATTTTAATATTGCAGTGTACTGACATATACTGGAGGCAGTGAACTTACAAGCTACCCTATAAATAATTTGGCATCTAATTCTGCATATTTTGAGCTCGAGGCCCCCTAAGATGATGAAAGAGTTTAAAGCCCGTTGTGTGGTTAGGCTAATATAGCATGGAAAAGAATACCTTTTTGAGCATGAAGAAGTACATCACAAGTAACCCTGGAGTTTGTTACCAGGAATCCATAGGAACTTCCTCTAGGACCAGCAAGTCCTGTGGCTTCTGTCTCCTAATATAGTCCCTGATTTCCTTAATCCCAGTTCCCCAGAGAGTCTCCCCACCTGAAGAAGAGCAATTGCCTTTTGTGCTGATAAACCCTTGTCTGGGCTGCCCATCCTTTGGAAAACTGTGACAAACAGACCTGATTTTAATGAGTCTTATCCACAGGCAAATACAAGGAAATCCAGCAAAATTATATATCAATGCATGTTGGGAACTCTGTGTTTTTGCTGGTATTCCTTATATAGTTTCTAGAAAAATCCGAGCCCCCATGTTATCATTTTTCATTAAAGTGATGTTTCTAACCACAGTGGACAGCTCTCATATCCCTTGAAAACTTATAATAGTAAAATTGTCATAAGGATGAAGCAGAAATGCAAGATTTTATTAAACAATCTTCAGCTCATAAAAGACATCAGTGTTGTGCCATTCTAGATCATATAAATATATTTCAAAGCAGAATCATATTTCAGCAGAGAGATAAAGCACAAAAGAATATGATTAGTGGATACCAACATAAAATATTAAACCATCCAAGAAGGGGTGTAGGTGTATGTTTATCCACACAGGCAATTCAGGGGCTGAGAGCAAGGCAAGATTTTGGCAATATATCAATGGAGTCATGAGCCCAGATATCCATGGCATTGTGTGTGTGTGTTGTGGAGTGGCAGGGGGGTTTGGCATGGTTCTCACAGTGCAGAGATGGGTGTTTCCACACAGCCACTGAAACTGCTGAGGGAACACGATGGGTGTCTTTAGTCTGGCAGAGTCGTCAAAGGGAGATACGAGCTCTACCTGGATAAATAAATAAGTATAAATAGTTTTCTTTCTGATATGTGACCAGATTATTTTCCAGTTGATTTCCAGCCAAGGTCCCAAGGGGGCCACAGATCAAAAAAAGATAAGGGTCAGTTACAAGGTTGAGCTCATTCGGTGTTGCCATGGTAACTGACCTCCAGCATCCCTGGGAGGACGGCACCCAGCTCCCCAGGTGACATTTCTGTTGCCACGCCATCAATCCGCTGCCTCTCACCGCCCAGGCTGCCTAATGGCCGTGCTGCAGAGCGCCCGGTGCCGCTGGCAGCGCCGGCCGGAGCGCGGGCTCTGCTTGGCCCCATGCTGCCCCCGCAAGGGAGGGGCCCAGCCGCGCCCTCCGGGAGCAATTACAAACATGCGGCGGAGCAGTGCGGCCCAAACGGTTTGTGCAGCAGGCCGTGGGTTTAGGCAGCAATGGCGAGGAGGAAGTGTGACTGTACAGCAGACATCGTCTTCGTCCAGTGTGACCATCTGCAAATTTGCCATCTCCTTGCAGCAGTTGCAGCGTGTCCTCAGGCCTTGGTTTTACTTCCATCCTTGGATTGTTTTTAATGAAAACCAGTGGTGGAGTGGTGCAAAGCAGATGAAGGATCAAAGTGGTTCTCTGCAGGCTTTGTGTTTGAGGGGGGTGTCCATCACTGCTATCCTACCCTGGCTCCAGCCCCTTGCTCCTTCACAGCCACATGGAAAAAATTGCTGGGGAAGCTCCTTTTCTTACATTATAAATTTTTCCCTTTGATTTCTTATTTACTGGGAAATGAATTGCATAAACAGAATAGTTCCATGCAGTTTTCATTTTATTTCCCTGTGTTCATTCCAATTTCTATTTATTTCTACCATAATTAGAGCACACGGCCCATTTAATTCTACCAAATTTATGATCTAATGGACAGAAGAAGGTTCTCTGTGAATACAGTATATTAATGCTTTGTTACACTGAATCACAATATTTCAAAGTTCATTAAAAGCACGGTTAACTCATGGATGTGAACATCTGAGCACAGGGAAGAAATTCCCTTTTATTGGTATAATTTGCTGCAGTAGAGTAGAAATATACTGGTCTGGAAAGCTATAGTGTGGGATGTACATGTTGTCAGCAACGACCATCAGATTGTCTTACATGATCTCTCAAATTAGGACTATTGCAGTTATTCCATAAGGGAAAATTTTTGCTTTATTAAATCAAGTAGAAGAGAGAAGTTTTAACTAATAGTAAAGACAATGCCATCTTGATTTTTGGTGTTCAGATCTTCTACTCGTTGGTATAATGTGTCAATACACGACAGTGTTAACATGTACTTTCACATTGCCATTAATATAGTTATAATTAGAAATGCAGCTGATACAGTAAATGGGTTTAATACAGCATTATTAATTATACTGCATCCTCGCCAGGAGGCTGCTGGTGTTGGTTCTCTTAGAGGCTTAGAGACTCATTGTAATATGTATTAAATGCACATTGCTGCAGCAGAAATAGCTTCATGGAGAAGCATATTCCCACTCTAAAATGGGCAGGATGGCAGTGTAAGTGCTACTAAACACCCTATCAACATATTTAAAACTATCCTGCAAAGGCACCCGGACTTGGGAACAATGAGTGACGTGCTCTGCCGCCGCGGTTCAGCTGGCTCTGCGCAGCCCACTAATCCTCACTAACAGGCAGTAAATTATGTACCTCCAAATTTATACAAACGCCTGCCTTTGACATCAGCGGGCACCACCCAGGTTTCACCTTCAGGATTCAGATAATCAGCTCTCATTCCTACTGGCTTCCCTCAAGACCAGTATGGAAATAAGTATGTGTCTGCCAGGGATCAAATGCTTTTGGAGACAAAAGTAGGTACTGAAAACATTACAGGATACTATCATCTCCCCATGATACTTTTACACAAAGCGCTCTGTTCCTCTTTTGGCCTGACATAGTTTCAGCCTGACAGAATCCAGCAGGCCTGCTTGTTTTAAACAAGAGCACATCCTATTATTTTTTTGAGAAATGAAGTGTAAAATTAATGCTTATTATTTTGAGCTTGGGAAAAAAAGGCAAGAAACTCAAGATTCTTGTTTGCTCTGCATTGCTTGTTTAGTCCTGTAATCATCTGATCCCTCCACAGATACGCTTATGAAGAAATGGGAGAAGATCTGGCATAACAAACTGTAAAAATCTGCATTTTACTTTACAAATGAGAGGGGCTGCATAATTCACTTGAGTTATGTAGGTCTCTCATAGATGCTTGTCATGCTAGAACAAAAAAGGGGAATAAGAATGAGGGAAATGATGATATGTTTGCTGTTGCCCAGCACCACACATTTGACTGTCACACCGCTTTGTCAAAAAGGCTCCTTGCATATACCTAGATGATCTTATATAATTCAAGGAAGTTATTCTCCAAAGGTGACTGAGTATCCCTATATATGTGCTGTGTTTCTGTGTAAAATAATATGCTGTAAAATGCCATAGAGGAGAGAGTGATTATAGCAGCAATTCTATCTATATCTTTGGGCATTTTCATATTTTGAATACACATGCATGAAAAGAGAAACGTTTGTCATGCTAACCATGGTACTTTTTCCCTCTTTTTTTTCTTTCTGGATGGTTTTATAGACACAAGAAACACATAATGGACTCCTGTGGGAGTGGAATAAAAACCCCCACCGGTGAGGAGAAGGCCTTATAATTCAGAAGTGGATTTGCAAATCAAAAGGTCTTGCCTCGAGTGGGATAAATTTCCAGATCTGCAGGAACCCATTATGTTTTATTATTTTTCATTCTAGTTTTAGTTTGTTTGTTATGGGTTTAACTATTTAAAATACTGCAGGGATCAGCCAAGAAAATACACAATCTCTGTTACCTAATTAAACATACTAAGCTTGTAAGTATATTCTTTAACTGAAATGCTGAGCATTGTTTGTTTTTCGGGTTTTTTTTTTGTTTTACTCAAATTATAGATATTTAGGCTGGAAAAGGAGCAGCAGTCTAGTCATCAGTATGTGTCTCTCTGTATTTATGAACACATGTGCTCACACAGGACCATAGGCTGTACATGAATCACTGTTTTCCAAACACCCAGTATGTAGAGGGTAGAAAATTAATGTCAAACATGATTTCTCTGATTTATTCGTAGCAGGCATTTGTTCCATTCCCTCCAGTTCCTGCTTTGTCCTCTATGGGTTTATTGCAGCATTTGGTTGCTGTACACAGCGGTGTGGCTGGGCATGCTCAGCATGAGGCTCATGTCCCTTCCCATCTCTTCTCCCCTCTGGAGCAGGTTGCAAAATTCACACAAAGCCAGAACTTTTCAGGCAAGGGTCTGGTGGGAGAATCCAGCACAGTGAGGGGAGAGGGCCAGGTTTGGAGATGTACACACTGGAGAGGGCAGTGTGCCCGCCCGTGGAGGCTGCGCGAGCAGAGCATCGCAAACCTCGTCGCGTCCTAGAAATATCCCAGTCCCTGCCTGTGGCTCCCAAGGGAATTCATGGAGCTGCTGCCACGGAGCTACCAGCCCTTTCATCTTTCTGTTCCTGGCTCTTTCCTTTTCTCTTTTTATCTCCTTCCCAGCCCACCTGTTTACTTGTCCCCACGCTGCCTCCCCATTCCCCGGGCAGCTCTGGTGCAGCACTCACTGTGGGCACCCACTGCCACAGGGGTTCCAGGGGCAGCATGGGCAGCTCCCACTGTCCAAGCCTTGTGCAGGGGCCTTGGGATCCTGATAGTACCAAAGGCTTCATAGCAAGCAATACTTTCCTTCTCTTTAGCCTCTTTAAAGATAGAAAAAGCTGATTTGAAGCAACTGTAAGCAAAGCTCATGAGGGCTCACATTATTCGTAAGAGCCAAATGTATTTGGCAAGGATTAGTTAAATGGGGTAATGTAGTAATTTCTTAGCAATCTTGGAACTAAAAATTAATAGTCATTTATATTTGAGGATGTAAAAATAAAGATGAGTTTAGAATAAAAGAAATAATTTATTTAGTTTTTAAAATATGTTTTCATTAAAAGTTCATGTGCTGCCGCAGTGAAGGAAAGACATATTTTCAGGGAGTTATTTGCAGAAACCAGCCACAGTATTAAAACCTATTAGGTAGTTTCTGATTTTTATAAACCATATGCTATGTTTTCTAAAATTCTGCAAATCCCTCCCTCCCTTCAAGAAAACCAAAGCATTGTTTACTTTTATGTGTGAAAATTGCTTTAATATGATTTCAGTACCTCAAAAAAAAAAAGCTCAACTGCACCCAGAACCACAAACTTCAGTAAAAACAGAGGCATATCATCTTGAAAAAGTGTTAGACTTGAACCAAGGGTAATAATTATTGCTATTTCACTGAGTTCAGTTAGAACATCTAAAACGGGCCCTGTGTATTCAATACTTAAGATATATGACAAGAAAATTCCGCTATCAAATTACATTGAAATACTTTCAGTGGTCTCTCTACACCTTGTAAAAAGCCAAGATATGCAAAAAAATTTACACTGACACTCTACTCTCAGCTCCTGCAATTCTCCAACACTTCTTTCCTTCCCAGTATGTTTGCAGTGTACTCTGAGGTGAAGACATCACTTCAGCCCTCTGTCAGCGCTGGTGGCTGAATTCACACTATTAAAGTTCTTTGAAACGCTGTTGGACTCTTTAATCCCTGCACCCAGGGCAGGCTGCCGTCCCTTTGTGGCAGGGCTGTCGGGAGCCCGCGCTGGATGCGCGCAGCCGGGGTGTGGGGGCTGCAGCCCTGAGCGCCCGCGGCTCCTCCTGCTCTGGGGCTCCTGGGGGCCCAGTGCCCGGCACAGGCCTGCCCCGCCGGCTGCTGCTGCTCCCCGACGCTAATCTGCTGTGTCACTAACAAGTTGTATCATTTGAACCTTGCAGAGGAAGGCATCAATCATGAGTGCAAGCTGTGTAACCAGATGTTTGACTCTCCGGCAAAGCTCCTGTGTCACCTGATTGAGCACAGCTTTGAGGGGATGGGAGGCACATTCAAATGCCCTGTTTGTTTCACAGGTAAGACAGGGAGGCCAAGACAAGCCTCAGCGTGCATGGCTAGATCCAGAAATGACACTCGAGGGATTTGCAAAATACTGTATTCCTTTCCCTGGGAAAAAGAAATACTGTGCTTGCAAATGTTCAAATACCCTCTGTCTGGAGCTGGGGCTCGCTCTGCCGAGCAGCTCTGCGGCGTCTGACACGGAGCAGCGCTGCCACATGCAGCAGGCTCTGCATGGCCCCTGCACCTCCAAACAGTTACACTTTGCCTTGTGGCTCACAGGTGCTATGTGTTTCCAAGGACAGGACTTGCAAAGGATGGACCTGCTCTTGCAAGCCCTAATTCACCTGAGCAAGGACTCTTTAAAGGCCAGGTGGTTCATGGTCTGCTCACAGTGCTCAGTAAAGGGGAGTAAAGGTTTGATAAGACCAAATTGTACAACTCTATGGTTTTACCAGCTGCTCTCTCAGAGGTTTTTTTTAAACCCAGTTTTCTTACAGTGGTACATTTCTGAATCTGTCCGAGAGGCTCCTAGGTATTTCTTCTCTGTAGATCATTTAAGCTGTCTCATCAGTGCAGATGATCATGGGTGATTCTTGCTTTTCCAGGATCTGGAGGGTGCATGCTAAAGGCTGCCTTTTATACTCTCTTCAACACAGTAGTTAACATCTGCATTTCCAATCTGTGTGAGAGATAAGGATGGTGTAGGTGTCACTGTGGGCCTGCTGTCAGTAAAGGGGCATGGCAGCACCTGCTATTCCTTTAACTTTGGTGGGAATAAGGTGCACCTACATTCTTTAGGGTTTGACCCACCATTTGAGAAACTGCTTTTTGTGTGAGCTTGGAGTTAATATATCCTTTCTGAAATGTGCTGTAAACAATTTTGGATGCATTTGTTGAATTCTGCTGAAGAAGCCATTTTCACATACAGATGACCATTCATGTAAAGTGACACAAAAATTAAATCAAATATAGATATATTTTTTAACCAGCTAAAGCTGTGGTTCAATATGTTCCACTTCAAAATTTCCCTCAGCAAAATCAGAATAATTGTCAATCCAGAATCATAATGCAGATGCTGTGATATTTGTGATGGTAAACAATAATCTTTTTCTTTTATACTGAATGGACAACCTATTTAAAAGATCTAAAAATTGTGGCAAGCCTGCCCTTTCAGATTCACATTTCTGCCAGAAATGCTGTTCTGGGCCACGTGTCTTCCAGACCAGCCATCAAGGCTTCTCCTGGCCCAGTTGTCCTGCATTAAAAATGCATCTGATGCACCTGCCACGGGCCCAGGGCTCCCCATGGGAGCAGTGACGTCCTCTCTTTGGTCTGATGGCTGAGCTCTTCCAGTTACCTGTGGACAGCGTTAGCTTTATGTGAAATATCAAAAATCCATACAGGATGTAAAGTCTGTTAGAAGTAAGCTGACTGGCAGCCTGGAGACTCTAAATTGACTACTTGTAAGGAAATTCTGCTGAACCAAGTGTATCAGCACTTCTCTGGCAGATATCCTTGGACCTTTTACAGTTGCAGAGACTCTGAAGTGCAGTTTGAGACGAGGTGCCTTATATGAAGCAATCTCAGCTAACTGTTCTGTGTTGTTTCAGTTTTTGTACAGGCAAACAAACTGCAGCAGCACATCTTTGCAGTGCACGGGCAGGAAGACAAAATTTATGACTGTTCCCAGTGCCCGCAGAAGTTCTTCTTTCAAACAGAGCTTCAGGTATGTTTACAACAGGAGTAAAAACAAAGTTAAGCTGTTGATTTCTCTGTGCAACTGTCACCCTTGTGCAGCATTTAGAAAAGGTGCCTAACCTTGGTATGGTCTCTTCTGCCCTTAAACAGTGTCTCAGTCTCCTCCTGCCTCCTTAGGTGCCTGGAAGAGAAAAAGGTCTCTGAGCATGGCTGGAATAAATAAATAAATAAGACAAGACAGATATCATGATTTATGAGTATTTCTCTTGACAGTAGTGTTGCTACATCCTTACATGTCTACGTCAAGCACCTTGTAAATAATTTCTTTTTCTCCATTAATATTTTATTGACTGATTAACATACAAAGACTAAGCAAATGGTAGCTGCCCCATCCCCTTCCCTGCTGCTAAATCATAAGTAAAGGAATTTTCCCTGCTGAGGTATGAGAAAATGTGGGTGCAGCTCGACGTGATGCTCAGGTAGAGGCTCCTCCCAGGCAGCAGCACATTGCCAGGCTGAGCTCTGCACACCAGGCCTCACAGCCCACTTTCCCTGGCAGCCACAGCAGTAATAGCCTCCACAGAGCCAGTGCTGACTCCCATTCCCAGGGGCACAAATCCTTCTGCAGGGGCTGGACCCTGACCTGGGCACGCTGCTGCAGCCACGCTTGAAGCCCTGGCCCCAGAGGCCTCCTTGGAGCAGGGAGGCTGGGGGTTAAACCCCACCAATAGCCTTGGTGCTGAACCCACAGAGACACTGAAGCTCCATGTGTGTGTGCAGGGTTCCTCTTGGGCAGTGGAGCCCAGAGCCTGCCCTGGCAGAGAGCTCGTGGGGAGGTGCCCACCCATCTCACCTGTGCAGCATGGCCACCAAAACCACCCCTCCCATCCCCTGGGAAAGGCAGGCTTTTCATGGAATGGTACCATATGCCTCATTTAAATGTATTAGCTTTATAAACCCCAATTTACTTAAACTTTGGAGGGTTTTTATTTATCTTGCTGAATTCCCAAGCTGCTGCCTCTTGTGTTGTGCTGTCATGCTGTGGAAGGATGGCTGATCTTTTCACTTTGTTGATTTTATATTTTTTTTCTCCCAGGGGATCCCGCCTTTCCCTTGTTCTAGCGACCTGATTTGCATAAGTGTACAAAAGTTTTAACTATACCTTGTTAATATTTTAATAAAGTCAGCAGATTTTGGGTTTGTGTGTTCTCACTATGAACGTTTTATGAAGGCAGCAGTGGCTTGCAAAGACAGCTTTGAATTTTTCCTCCCATATCTCCCTAAAAGTGGTGTTTGGTCAAAATGCCAGCACAATTAAAATGGGAACACTGGCTTCCTAGGCCACTGCATTAACCTTTAGAATCAGATGATCAAATAAAGAGAACCTGGTTAAATTATAGTCTAAGCAGCCTGTTTTTTGCAATTACAGTTTTTAATTACATAGTGTTTCAATTCTGAAGTTTTGTGCATTGCACAATTGCTGCAAATGTCAGCTTTAATCATATAAATTAGGATTCTATTTTTTTCAGTTTTTATGCAGGATTTTTCTACTCTCAAAATTTTTCTGCTTATAATAATTCATAATAATTACATGAGTAGTTTTGAATTATGTTGGCTGAATGAAAATGCAGTACTTAGCTGCACAGTTTTAGTCTTTATTTCAGTGGTGACTCAGAAATGTGTGTTTACTTTATGCCAGGGAATTTACTAATGCAAATATTGGAGCCAAGGAGGACACAAAATGTGTGTATAAATCAGTTAGAAATGTGTAAGACTTTTGAACCAGTTTGCCTTGGCATGATTATCTCATTAGTTTCTGGTGTGTAAGCTGCCTGCTCTAAATTCCTCAACTGTTGGTTATATTTTTGTTGAGTAATGAAGATTTAGTATTATTTTAGTGAACCAGTTGTTCAACTGCTACTTAGGGTTAAATCTGCATAAACCTTTCAGTGTATTTAACTGTGCAATTATCTTATGTGGGCAAATCAGCCTCCATCAAGGGGTTCTGCTTGATGGATTTGACTGTTCAGTTCTGAACTTGCTTTCCTACTGGCATGAAATAACTGGTATCAAAACCTGAACCTACGCACTGTTTTCCTTCTTTGTATTTTCAAGTGAAACCATTAAAAATACGTTTTAAAAGATTGAGCATTCAACTATTTCAAGAAGAAATTCAGAGTGGGGTGCTTGTAAAAAGGCAGGAAAAACATGGAAGGTGGGGAAAATGACAGGCAGCAAAGGGAAAAGGTAACTTTTAGAGATGTCACAGACTGGCATGAACTAACCCTGCTGATTTTTGAACATTTCTTTTAAACAATGTGTGTGCCATGTAATGAGAAACTGTAAATGCTGCTTTAAATGTACCTCTAGTGGCTGTTGCAGATACCACTTTGGTAGCTTAATGCTCTGAAAGTGATCAAACCCTCTTTGTGCTGCTGAACTAGTAGTTGTATTTTAATATAGGTTTTTGCTTTGAAAAAGCAAAAACCTATATTAAAATACAACTGATGGAGCTGTAAAACCAAGGCTTAGGAATGCTCCAAGAACTGAACTGGCTTTCTAAACGGTGGGAATTTTGGTGAGAATCTGGAGCAATGAGTCAGTGATGTTACTTTGATGATATTGCCACCAGAAAAGAAAACAGAATGCTACTTAACTGCTTACATTATCTCACTGGAAATAAGGAAGGAAAACATGGGAATGTTAAGCATGAAACAAAAGGAAAGAGTATGTGTGATAACCCCACACACCCTTAGGGCAGAGGAGGAAAGGCTGGCAGCTCTGTGTTTTTCACATCCTCACTTTGTACAATTGACAGCTGTGAATATCATTAAATTCTCCTGGAAAAAGGGTGAATTTATAGCTCATATATAAAACACCAAGGCTATGGCATTTCATTCCCCCTACTGAAACATGTTCACTGAAACAAGTGTAGAGGTGGAGGGTTGGGGTTTTCTCACCTGTAGGGCAGAAGGAGCCCTTGCAGACAGATCCCCATCTCCAGGAGCTGTGCTGGTCCAGCTCCTCAGAGGCAGCTGCAGCCATGGCCACTCGAATGTGGCAGATGAGTTTGCTCTGTGACAGGTGAAATTTTGATCTTTGCTATTAAAAATGCAGCAGGGAACCCTGCCAGCCCCAAAGATGGGTCGGAAATGATGCCACATAATGGGTGCTGAGAGTTATATTTGTGGTGTGATTCACAGCAAGGAGAGATCCCTCCTCAGGTGTTTGCATCGAGAATTGTACTAAGCAAATTGTAACTGAGCAGTGGTTTTCTGAGAAAACTTGAGAAGGATTTTTGTGTGTACCCTTTTGCCACATTGCTTTTCCAAGGAGCCATCACATAACCAGTGAAGTATTTGTATTTAAAGGATTAATTCCTGCTGTTTGCTTGTGTACTGTTAATCATACTCTTTCCTCCTAAATGATTACAATTGATGAAAACTAAGGCAAGGGATGTAATAAACAATGCACAAATAATCCAGGTACCAAGGGAGCAGGGTACCTGCCAGGTCTTTCCTAGCACAGGTGTTCAGGTGTTTTATTGCCTGATATGAATAAAGGACTTTCTTTTCTGCTCAGATTTGGAGATATGTCAAACCACTAAATAAAGACAGCTTCACTGGAGGAATGTGCTGCCATTTGAAATGCCCAGTTTTTTAAACATACACATATCAAAAGGAGCTACTATGGCTCATTGGCTAGCACTGTGGTCTGTCTCCCCTCTCATTTTATTTTATGTGAAAAGCTAGCAATTTTCATATATCCATAAACAGGAATGAGCTGCTGCACAGAAATTGCACTCATTATATTAATAATGATTTACCATGAATGTCCTCCAGGGGCTTGATTTGGTCCACATCAAAGTCCTTGGGATTCTTTCTGCTGATTACAGCAGATCAAGCCCTGAGCAGGTTTTCTCTTTTTAAGTCTGCTTTTAATGTCAGCTTGATGCTAGATGTGCCACATCAGACCATAGGACAGAGGACATAGAGGGCTGTGACCTGCCCAGGTGAGGGGCACCACAGGGAGCTGCCCTATGGTCTGATGTGACCCAGTGGGGGACACACAGGAGCTGCTCTGTGCCTGTGCTGGCCTCCCTGGGAGGGGGGCAATGGGGAGCCCCATCTCCAGCTGGCTCATGCCAGTGGTCCTTGGGGCCATCTGGGTACAGCAGTGTCCCCTGAAGCGTGGAGGGGACGCAGAGCCCCTTGGCTTGGCTGTGAGCCACCCGCCTGCAGGCGAGTCTGCAGGGCTGTGTCCAAGGGCTCACTTCACCACCAGTGGAGCACTGAAGAAAGACTTCAGCATTTTAAGTCTGTACCCAGCCATATCTCCAGCTCCAATCTGAAAAATGGACTTTACCTTCTTTCTGGGAATATGAGAAAGCTTACTTAAGTAGAAGTAAAATTTTTCTTCCAATCAGCCCTGTGTGCTTGTAGCAGTGCAGAATCTCAGTGTTTCTGTGCCCCAGTGTCCATTCAGGCAGTGAGAGAAAGGCAATTCCATGGTATCTTGAGGAAGTTGCAGAAAATGTTTCTCCTTGAGAGTGTGTGGATGGCAGGACAAATGGGACCTGAAATGTGGCTCTATCTCAAGGCAGTGCTTTCACTTGATGTAACTTTTGCTGTATTTCAGGACTTAGTGTGGCTTAGATGGCAAACATCAAGAGCTTCTTACTGAAAACATAACACAAGCTCTTTCTAAATTTCACACAAAGCACACATAAAATCATGTGTAGATTTAATTTTCTGCAAGTAGCACACTTTTCTTTTCTTTTAAAACAGATTTTTTTATCTCTGCTTTTTGTGTTTTGATAGGCTTTTTAAAACCTGCTAGCTATTTTTCTTTCTTTCCTACTTTTATTTTTAATTTTTAAATTTTTTAAATGTCATTCCTTCTTTAAAATTGTGAAAATGACTAGTCAGTTATCCTAGCAGATTTGGCTAGCGTTTCTTAAAAAAATGTTGCTGTGGTGCTTGGAGTATTGTTAAATTTTAATTATTAGTAGTTACAAAGCTAATAAATTACAAGACTACCAAAATCTATTCCAGCCATATTGCTGGGTTTCATTCAGACGCAGTCAGATAATTATAACTAACAATAATTAAAAATTAAAAGTGCTGTAGGCACATACCCATCATGTTGAGTCTGCCTGCCTGAATGTTCTTTATGGACTGCAAAACCACAGGTTTTATCTGTGATCTGTTTTCACAGTAGGGAAGAGTTTTACCTATCAGGTCTCTGGTTTTCAATGTGTGTGTTTAAATTCAGAGGAGGAGGAGGAGGAGGAATATATGGCTGTTTGAAAATTTAGGGTTTGGAACTGGCTCTGGTAAGGACCCAAGCTAAGAAACTCCATTGCAGACTACGTGGGGCTGGTGCTGGGTCTGCAGCAGCTGCAGCTGGGGTTCTGTACCAGAGGTTTCCTGGGCCTGACATCCACCGAGGTTAATGTAAGAGCAGGGGCTGCTCAGGCTCACCCCTGCGTGTTTTGTCAGGCAGCACCTTCTTCCCCTGCACACAGGCAGGGGGTGTTGGCTGAGGCTCTTGAGACAGTAATGGAATCCAGACCACGTGGCCTCTTTGTGTGGCCACCTCTGCTGCAACAAAGGAGGGTGCAGAAATCTTGAACTGCCCTGTGTGTGGTGTAGTGCCAGGGTATAACATTTTCATTTGGAAGGATGGTTCTGAGCAATATATTGCTGCATTTTTATTCTGTCTGAGGTCTCTTCAGTGAGAGGCACAAAGATCTCTCACCTGAGATGAAGATATGTCTGGCGCTGGAGCAGCATGGCCCGTAACAAAAACCCCTCCTTCATTTCTTAAACATTAGGGCCATTCTGTGGCTGGCCATGGCTAACAAAGTGCACACAACTTCACATTAACATGTGCAGAAAACCCAGTAGCCGTGCAGAGTGGAGGAAAAAAAGCAGGGAGCCAGGTGAAAGGCATCGTTTTAGCCATTAATGCACTTAAGCGCACCCAAGTGTCAACATGTGTGATCAAGTGTAAGGAGGCATGTCGCTGCAATGTGGCAGTGCTGGCACACAGACGGGGCCTCCTCCAGCAGAGATGGCACTTGGATCTGCTGCTCAGGCTGCCCAGCTAAACCCGTCGTTGCCTGTCATCTATGCCCTAGGGCAAGGGTCCAACCAACTTTTGCGCAGGCACCATGCCATCCCAACAGATGGGCAGGAGTGTAAGCCGCCAAGAGACAATGTATATGCATCAATTGTGTTTATTGAAAGCACAATTCCTGGCTGGAAATGTTCAAATGTCTATTTATTTTGAGATAAGATGCCTTTAGTAATGGGTAGGGAAACACAGCTTAGCTTTGAATTAATTCCTTTATATACCTTACAAAATATAATGCAGACGTGAAAGTGTAAGATGTGCTGATTATGGGGAGATCTGGTAAAGGTCTGTCGTGACACAGAGTCCTCCCTGAAACTGACCCAATGTGCCAAGGTGCTACTTGCCTCTAAGTACCAGAGATCAAATTTTGTAGGTGCTGCACATAACTGTACACATCTCTGGCTCAATACATAGTGATATGCAAGGAGCCAGCCTTTTACCTGGCAGATTTTCCTTTGCACACAGGTGTATAAGCTCACCTCCCCTCTTAGTGGTGGAAAACACTTTTACTTTTTGGGGCAATGAGGGTGATACATTAATCCAGACCAAAGCTAGACTAGTTTACACATCTCACAAAAGAAATTTCTTTTCCATGTGACTAAAAGAGAGGAAAATCATATAATATGCTTTTATATTTGACAGCATTGCTGCCCATCAGAAAGGGTAAATTATGGAAGCATCCAGAGAGAAGTCTGTATGCACACATAAAAGGGTGTTCCCTTTGCCTACTTGTTAGCTTTATTCAATTAAGACTTGTTAGTGTTCGTGTAAGATGTGCTTTGAAGACCCTTCTGAATATACAATTTGATATTCATAAGGATCCAGGCATACTATGTGTAAATAAATAAAGCAGGAATGTTGTACTTCCAGATACATTAATGCATTCCCCTCCTCATGGCAGCAGAGCACATGGGCCGTGTTCAACATCCATCCTGACCAAAAGGAGGAAGCACAGGAGAAGAAATGAGAAATGGATTTTCTTTCAGAAAGACCAGATTGCACTCTCTGGTCTGGCAATAACAATTACTAATGACATTTAGAGAGAAATTAAGGATGAGAAATGCAAGTTGGCATTTCAGCAGTGCCAGTCAGTAACATTGCATCAGAGCTCACAGGAGAGATGAGAAAAAGTTTAGGGATGGAAAATTAATTTTGTTATGTCAACAATTAACAAATACCTTTATTTCATTCTTTACCACGCTATCACAAATTACCACTGTGATAGTATTTAGCAGCTCCTCAGGTGAATGAAAATTTCAGCACTTTGAAATCCTTATTTCTAGAGTCAAAAGCACGTGTTTGTGTTTTGTTGAACAGTGAATGATAGAAAGAGGTTCAGACTGACCAGGGAGGGAGAGCATGAGCTCTTGGATGTGTATAGCAAGAAAATTCTATGGATTTTCTCTGCAGATCTCTGTGGTTCTTATAACCACGAATGAATTAAGTTTATCAGCACATTTTGTGAGGGTTTTTTTTTCTTCTGTTTTGTGAATTTGGAAAAGCAAGGTTGAATAATATACCCTGTTCCAAGCTGGACAATTTTGGAGGAGCCAGACATAAAGCCCTGAAAACCTCAGACCTTTTATTCCAAAGACCTTCACGTGTTCACAAGGTGACATTGCTGTCCCCACAGGAGGGTGGTAGGAAGCCCTGTTTCCTGCTGCTCTGTGGAGAGGCTCGAGCACAGGGGCCATAAGCTGTGAGCACGGGGGCTGTGAGCGTGGCCATGGCACAGCTGGCTGTGCAGGAGCGGCGTCCTCAGGGACAGCGCAAGCGGCCACCCCTGCCTGGCCCTGCCGGGCTGGGGAGCACATGCCTTTGTAAGCAGGACAGTCCTTAAAATAGAAACAGAATGCTTGTGTAACATGTAGACAAATAATTCTTTTTCTTTTGTTTTCTCTCTGAAATGTCCTGTCAGAGATTTTCTTTGCTGGTGGAAAGAGATGTCTGATCCAGCCCCTTTGATTTTCCCCTGCTGTAGAAGCTGTGGAGCATAGTTTGGGGTCTGAGCACAGACTAGCTCCGTTGCCTCCTGTAAGTGTCGCTAGCATCCAGAGGAACTGACTGTTTTTCAAAGCAAGAGGGATGCTGCACTGGAAAGGGCAGAGTATAAGCATTATTTAAAGAGAATAGTGGAGCTTGATCAGCCTCAGTTTTAAAGAGCTCATCGAGGGTGCTGTACAGCATCCTTTTAAAAGTTCAGTCTCTTCGTTTGCTTGGAAAGACTGAAGAAGGGATGCTTGTCCAGACATAACAGTATATGCCTGAGTGTTTTCACAAGAAATGTCTAGATCATTAAATATAATAGGTCTCAGCTGCAGTTTTGATCACTGAAGCATGCACACAATTCATCACAGCAAATTAGGTACGTCTTTGTAACTTATCTTTCTGCAATTTGCTGGCACTTCTAGAGAGCTGAAACTTCTATTGGATGTGCTGCAGAAGCCATTTCAGATAAAATAATCTGTGTTTATTGTTGGAGAGCAAGGATTCCCTAATAACAAAAACATGGAGCAGTGTATGTTTCTGCTCCTGCATCTTGCAGAACCAGCAGTAGTACCAGTAGAGATCCCCAGCCACATTCATTATTTATATATTTCAGTGAATTTCTTGTCTGCAGTAAAAGAGATATAAGCTTCAACATCAGTCTGTGCCAAATTCTATGCTACAGCCCATTCAGAAACCTGAGGCAGCCGTGGTTCTCAATCATTACACAGCCCATTTATCTGATTGGAGTTTTGTCCTCTCTGCCTTGCTGAAATGTTGCGTGTTCTTTAAAAGCTGTGTTTGACCTTTGGAAAGAAAAGGCACTTGCTATTTTAATTTTAGGGTATTTTTTTAGAGAGAACCTGAGCCTACTTAAATGGAAATTGGCATTGAAAAGCAGCAGAGTTATTGAAAAGCATTTACTTTATTACCAGAAGAGAACAGACGCTAGTGGACTCAAAAATTACATTTCAATGGACTCATCAGTTTCAGTCACTAGTTAGTCTGTGAACAGATGGATATATTTGTAACAGTTAACATGAATTTATACCCTGGAATTTTACATTTGCCCTAAGCACTGCTATCTTAGTTGCTGCCTTGAAGGGTTTGGAGATTCATTTTATTTTTCTGAAAAAAGATATGTTTGTTTCTAATTGCAGAGATTTCTTACATCATAGAAATCGCCTCGGCTTTCAGAAATGTGAATGATATATAGCTTCTATGCAAGGAAAATGTTGTAAAAGTATCCCCAGTACAGCTGCTGCAGAAAAAATAAACATCTCAGCCTAAACCTAGATAAACCCCTGTGGACTGAGAAAATAATTTTCAATAACCAGATATTTTTAACTCTGTGTATGAAGGTAGTAATCACAGTCACCTGTATTTGCATCTAGGGTCTGCCACAGTCTAATTGCTTGTCTCTTTCCACCCCTGCCCCCCTAAATTTTAAGGCTTCTGGTTAACTGAGCACTGCATTAAGCACTCCATCTCCAAAACAGAAAGAAATACTGTCCTAGCCTCTACCATGTGGCATCTTTAGGTTTCAGGGATTTCGTTTAAATCTGAAATTTATGTCCAGGAGAAATAAATTATTAGATTGTAAAAGCAGCTGGGGAGGGAGTAAATATAGTCTCTTTTGTCCTCTATATCATTTCCCCAGGAAGATAATAAATGTGTGGCAAGCGTCTTGTGTTTCCTCTGTCATACAAATGTTGTGTGTGTGCTGTATTTCAGATGTGAAGCTTAGACTCCAGACAGGAAATCCTGGAGTGATACTGTACTGCTGTTGCCTACTGCTGTGGTGCTGGTGGAGCCCCCATCACTTTTACTGCTTAGAAAGAATTTGAAAAATAATTTCATGAAGAAATTTAAAAGCCCTTGTGTGTACCCCTGATTTCCAGAGTAAGAGATTTAGGGTGTATTCCTAGGGTTTATCTCCTCAGCCAGTGAAAGGCAGCAGGAGCAGCAGCCCTGGCTGCTAGAGAGAGCTGAGGACAAGGGTCCTGCCCTGTGACCCCATCCCAAGGGCCAGTTTTCCTGGAGGAAATTTAAAGATTATAGGAGAGACCCTTGTTAATTCCTCCCTGCCTTACCTGTTCTCATTCTTCTATGAGTTTTATACCTCCCTTTGACCAGAGGAGAAAGGAAAAACCATTCAGCTTCTTTTCATGTTGTTCCTGTTCTGCTTATGTAAAATGAGAAGGGGGTGGGAGTGTTTGGTGCAGGGTTGGGTGTACGTGTGCAATGACCCGACCTGGGCAGTAATCACCAATGTTCCCTTACGTTAATGGAATAACTTATGAGATACTAAACTGTCTATCCTCAGTGAGGTGATGGGGCTTTGTTGGAAAAATCTAGATGATAGAGTGAGATGGTGTGTGCTGATGGGATCAGTGTAGAGACAGCTCTTGGCTCTGTGCAAGGTCAGCTTGGGTTCAGCAAGGCTCTGTCACCCCAGCTCTGCATGACCTAGACCAGATTTGGCAGCAGCAGTCCTGAGCTTATCACTCAGCTGTGCTTGAGCTGATGCACTGCAGAGTGTGTTGTGTGTCTTCTGTGCCACATCCTGGGCAGGCAGTATGGACACCCAGAGGTCACCTCCATGCAGAGCCTGTCCCCAGAACCCCATTGCCTTGGCTTTGCACCAAGCAGGAATGGCCAAAGCAGTGCCCACACTGTGCCAGCCCTGAGGGAGAGCTCCTGCCTGACCACCCAGCCTCATCATTTGTTTCTGCTGTGCAGTTAAACCTGAATAAATTGCCATGGGCATTGAGGTTTGGCTGTGTACGGCATATCTGTCATCTGTGTGTTACATTATTGTGTCTCCAAAAGGAGCAGTGAGGTTGTTTAAAACATATTTACTTCTGAAAAATGTGTCCTCCTTTGGGGCTGGCACATGCTCTTAGTCTTCGCATGAAATCAGGATTGTTTAAGATGTGGCATCTTGCTGTTTAAAAAGCAGATTTTCCTGAGACTGGTGACACTGTTGTAATGGTGTAGCAATGGCTGGAAAATCCCATTTAACCCAGTTGTTTTGCACACATACCATAGCAATGTTGCCTTCCTGGTTTGTCCTATGATGTCTTGGAGAAAAAGGCTTATGTTGGTGATGTTTTGTCCCCTCTTTTACTTATGAGAACAAATTGGGCATGTCTCTTTCACACTCCTGGCTCCTCCAGGGTTAATTCCTTGGGGCAGTGGGCTAAGCACAACCCTGTCTGCAGACTTCTGCACTGCTGGTGGCATCTACACTAATGGGGCAGAATGTAAAACAGTTCTGTAACTATGGCCTTGCTATTTTATAGCAGAGCTATTGCATTGGAGGATTTTTATTCCCCTTTTGAAATTAGAAACCAGCAATAGCAACCATTATGTCCAAGGCAACAGGTCACTGACCAGCTGTTTTGTCAGCACGAGCAGTGTGTGGGTGCTATGTGACAGGAATATTTATCTGCCCCTAAGAAAAGTGTATCCATAACACAAGGCAATCCAATTTGTCAGATCAGTATCCCATTAGAGGGAGTTTTACTTTAGTTGCTGCTTCTTAAAGGAATTAGTGGTCGAAGGGCTGTGGTCCTACTGCAGGCAGGTGCTGCTTGTGTCAAGTCTGGATGTCTACACTTGCTTATTTGGCCCAAGGAACTTGGATCAGCTGCAGCTCCCATCATTCAGTGGAGGATGTTGCCTGTGTTATGAATGTGAGACCTGTCCCTGTTAATTTGCATTAAAATTCACAGTTAAGGCAGAAACTGTTATATACCTGTCCTTAATACCAGAGCAGAGGGGAAAAACAACAAAAAGTAATCGGATGGCGTTCAGTGACCCTTGCCATACCAGGGAACAGCAGAGCAAGTTTTAGGTTCAACTCTCAGTTTCCTGGCTTTTGTTGATTTATATTCCCAAGGAAACAGTCCCTCAGTGAAGCTTTGCCCTATGCATTCCAACTTCTAAAGGTGTTATGCAAAGTGTTTCACTTTTGCTCTAAGTATTTTTTAAAAGGCACCATCCTGGTCCTATAATAAAGACCCAATCAGAAAATCATTTGGTGTTTAGAGGAGTCACAATGATGATTCCAGCCCTCACAGAAGTGAACAATTAACTGGCTTGTGTGATATGATTTACCTTAGGTCAAGGGGGGATTAATGAGATAAGATTTGGATTGGTTTCTAAGAAATCAACCATTTCATGCTTTTGAGAGGACAACCTAAGAAAGATTCCTGTAAAATGGTTTACCTCTTGAAAATTATTTTGAAACATTGCTTCCCTGAGTAGGACCTGTAAGTAGATTGGAAACAGGTCAGCACTGGGGTGTGCATTGGGGTTTTTGGTGTAGCACAGGCAAAGGAGCGGGCAGAAGATGCTTTCTCTGGTTACTGTAGCTTAGGTTTGAAAACAGACTGGAAGTGAGTGTTTGCATTGTCAAGGACAGCTTTGGAGGGTCACTTCAAAGCTGGGCACAGGCATTGGTGCTGCTGCATGCCGGGTTTGTGGCACAGCATGGAGGAGCGGGGGTGGCCATGACCCCAGTGACTGTGGGAGCAGCTTCCCAGGAAAACATGGGCTGACCAAGCCCAGGTTAAAGCAGCACCACTGTCACACTGTGCTGGGATCCTTCAAACCATTTTCTGCTCTTGGGATCAGAAATGGCTCTGGAATCCAGTCAGGGAGTAACAGTGGGGCTAAGGAAGCAGCAAAGATATTCTAAAAATATTATGGTTTCATGTGCTTCTGACAACAGCAATTTGTCCTCTCACTTTATATTTAGGAAGTGTAAGGTTCTTCCCTCGGCTTATTTTTGATCTTGTGCATGGCATACTGGAGACTACAAGGATGCTGATAAATTTGCATTTCTGAGTGAAATTCTCAGGAGCGTGCGGTCCCTCAGGACAGGTATTATTAGCTCCTTGTTTTCATTGGGTGCCTCCGTGAATCACGGTGTGTTTACAGCTAGTTTCTCTAACAGAAGACTCTGGTTATCTCTTAATAATGTATTCCTCAGTGCTTTTTATTTCCAAAGTGCTGTGGTAAGGAGATTTTCCCAAAGGCTTCAGTTTGCTTTTGTGCTTCAGTATTTTACCCAGTGTTTTTGGAAGACGCGTATAGACTTTTTGGTGAGGCATTTAATAGAATACAAGAGGCCATGCCAGCTTAGGCTGTGCTTGGAGTTCACTTGCAATAGTCTCAACTAGGTTTATTCTGAGTTTTAGAGAAGAATAGAGATGGCAGATCTAGAAGACTGATGATACAAAATTATTAGTCTCAAGTGGAAAGTGGAAAGCGTGTTAGGTGAGTGTTTAAAGTCTGATTAGAACTAAACAACCTGAATTAGAACAGAAATTAAATTCATGAATCATCTAATAATTCTTAGTGGGTATGAGGGAGCTGGCGCTGGGAAGAATAACTCCAAGAAGGGTATTCGTATAGAAAGCTATTTTTTCAAACCAGATTAACTCAGAAAGGCCTATCAAAATCCAAGGCTCGATAGAAATGGGCAGAAGCAGTGCGGTAAGGAGCGCACTGAGGCGGTGCGGAACAAAGGCCGGGCGGGGACGCGGGGCTCGGCCGGGCCCTGCACACCCGCACCGGCGGCTGCGGAGGAGGAAGAGTGATCGAGAAAAGCTGTCAGCATCTGGGCAGTCACGTTTGGAACGGCTTTGCCTCCCTGTAAATGTTACGCATTCCGAACCTTCCCTCGGACGGCAGATGAAGTGCCAGGTCCCGGTCACCGGAGGAGCCGGGCAGGTTTCTCGGGGGGCTGAGGGGGTGCCCCGGTGAGCAGGCACTGAGGGAGGCTGCTCATCCTCCCCAGTGGGTACAGAAAGGCCAGGGGCAGCTCAGTCCCGGCACAGATGAGTGTTTCTGTGTCCCAGCACCAGTGAAAGGTGCATTTACCCCTGGAGTAATCACGTGCAAGCATCAGAGTAACTCAGAAGCAGTTATTTCCATTGGAAACGGGCAACTTCGCTTTTCAGCCGACACCAAACCTCCAGGCATATTTTCTTAGACACTCAAAATGATTTTTTTTTTCCTGGTTCAATAACTTGTAAAGGACAGCTTTCTACCTGCATTTGTTGAAGTGCCATCTCAAAGTGTGCTGACACAGGGACTGACTGACGAATGGCAAGTTATCAGATGCTCAGAGATGAAGGAAGCCGTAACACAGGCAGCCGTTGCCTTTCACAAAGGATGTGCCACCTTTCGTTTGCCTCTACCTCCATTTCAAGGGACTCTTCAAATAAAGAAGGGACATGTGAACCTGTCTTGCCTGACAATTTTTTTTTTATTGCATACCATGATAACTTGGAGTTCACTTGTTACAAGCATTTTATGTAGTGGGTGAAATACCAAGGGAAAGGAAAGAAGTAATACTGAGCTGCCTGAAAAACTATGATCTAAACATATAAATGTCACTGCATAAGTTACCTGAAACAACTGGAAGGGCAATTAACACCTGGTTTTATGGGAAACATTGGTTACCACTATCAGTTTTAATGAAGTGTATTAACTAAATTGTGTTCTGAGTTTTCATTCAGCCCTGTTTATGGCACACTCTTGAGTACATTTACTGTTTGTCAGAAGTGCAAACTAGTGAACATATGAGGCTTTAAGACAGGCCATCTGTTAGTCTTAGACCCTTGGATAATTGTCAAACAGTTCTAAAAATAAGCACATGCAAACTGCAAGGGGGTGCAAAGGTGATTTTTCTTTAGAGCCTGAGAGCAAAGGGAAAGTAGAAACCAGAAATTAAAAATAAAAATAAACAGTTTACCCTGTAAAGCAAGCTTGCTCTCCTTCTTTCTTTTCCACTTTCTCTTTCCTATCCCACCTCCTCCTTCAGTGTGTCTTTTTTTTTAAATTTTTTTTTTCCCTCTTGCCCTTCTGGGTCATGGCATCCCTTGAATGCCTCTCCAGTTTAGGATTAGAACAGCACCAATTTAAGGCTCACAGCTTTCTGTAGAGAGCATAATCTCCAATGGCTAAAGCAAAGGTCATCTTGTGTCCTCTGCCTAAAGTAATCCTTTTATAAAGTCAAGGCATAAAGATTTTTATCTTTATAGATTGCTGTTAAAGGGAAATAGTACCTGTGCACATACATGTGTGTGCTTATGGATATGTAATGAATAATAACAGCTGAGAGATTTATTTTTGGACCAGTTTGAATTCAAAAGATGCAAAACATTGAAAAAAGATTGCTGCAGATGGTATTTCATAAATATTTAGACACTCTAGCTTCTGTTTGTAGCAATTTGGAGGTTTTGTTTTGTCTTTTTTTATATATATGTTCAAATGTGAGACAAACCTTTGCTTCAAGTCAATGCCTGAGTCTGAGGTTTAGTTTTTGTCTGGCAAGCTGTGCACATTGGCAGTCAGTGGAGGCATCACTTCTCCTGTTTCCCAGCCCTGCTCTGTAAAGGGAAAAGGAGAGAGAATGGGGAGGAGGAAACACTGTCCCAGTGTCCCCAGCCATGACCCCGATCTCTGGGCTTAGAATCACACAGTGCCTGAAGAGGTGATAGAAACCTGAACAGAGGTGAGGAGAGGCAGAAAGAAACTACCTGGGCTCTTACCTGAGTCTGGAGGACCCCCCACACCCTGAGAAAAAATATTGGGATTAATAGGTCACTCAATGGCTAATTAACAGTTAATTTTCATGTTGGCCAATTGTCACATGAATCTATTATTTCCATAATTCTTATTGAAATTATTTGAGGAATGGTTTCTGTTCATTTCAGTGGCTTTTGGAAGGGGAGAGAGGCTTTGTAGCCTTTCATCAGAGTCCCAGTTTCCGTGTAACACTGCAGAAGGCTTATGAATTTCACCTGAGGCTGGGGTATCACCAGCCTTGTTAGGCCATTTCTCAACCTTTGTATAACATATGGACTTTTAGGGGTATGTGCTCATGCACATAGACAGTGTATTTGTAAATGGCTGATAGAAAATGTCTAAATCCATAACAGATGCACAGTGGCACTGTAGACTGGATGTGTTATGGCCCCAAACCATTATCACACCCCTCACAGTTGTGTTTTATTTTTTTCACCTGCTCCTGTGTAGTACACCTGTGACTTGCTGGCAGTGAGTGTCGTTGCAGTGTGGGAGACTCCCAGCTTGACTGCCTGGCTTGGAGCTTCGCTCCATCATGTGCTGCTTTTTGTGTGTGTTTTTTCTCTCGATCTTTATATAGCTTGTAAGAGTTCTTTGAACTGTTGTAAGTGATCATCTTTCAAGCCTGATGCTTTCCTTCTTGACACAGAGCTCTGAAAATGGAGATTGTCATGCCAGTGTTTTCATAATCATGAATGTAAAAAAACAGAGAAATATTCATTGTGGATGTCCTGCACAAATGGCTTGATCTGCATCCAGAGGGCAGGCAGGGGGTGTCTCCAGGGAAGATCTGGAGAACAATCAATATCTACATGGACAATAATTAGCCATTCTTTGAAATCTTTTTATTTCCTGCAAAACCCATCACCCAGTTCCTTGATCACAGACACTTCCATAAATGGTTCATTTGAGGATTGTGCAGCCAGTAGAAAATTCCACTTAAACACTGCAACAGCCCCGAGACTTGGGGTAGTTGCATTTTTCCCACTGACATAGCTAATGGAATTTTGCATGATTATTAAGAAAAGAAGAGATTTTCCAACCTTATCCTATAAATAAGCTGTGACTTACTTGATCGTGACAGGTGACTTAGTGCTGCTGTAGAGTTTTCCAGCTGCAATAATGTCTCAGAATGATGTATTCAGTGGGGTATCAGCTGTGAGCTGTGCAGAAACCAGGGGGTCTAACAGGAGCTGGGAAGAACCATTTTTCCTGTTCAGCTTCCAAATGATGTCGTGCCTCCTGCTGGCCCCAGACGGGCACGTGTATGGATGGCCTTGGAGCTGCTAGGCATGTGCACACACACAGGAGTGCTCCTGGAGGGCCTGCATTTTTGTGGCTGCTCTGTTTTCCTCTGGAAACCACCATTAAGGCTTTTTTTTTTTTTTAACTCTAATTTCTGGAATTGAAAAATCACACCCTTGCTGTTTTCAGCCAGCCCACCCTCCTGCTGGAAAGGTGGGTGAAGTTTCCTTAGGCTGCTTGGGTAGCTGCACTCCTGTAGTATCACATGTTTCAAAGCACTTGCTTCCTTCTGGTCTTTATGATTTCCTTCTGCTGCCTGGAACAGCCCAGTGGGGCTCCATTGGGGTCAAAACTGTTCCTGCTAAGGCACGGGGCATTCTTAATACTTGATTTTCAATTACTCCAAAAGTCTAGTCAGCCAGGGGACTTTTCTGTGTCTGGGCACACAAAGAAGTGCCTAACAAAGGTATTTGAAAAACCATGGGTCAAATATAGAAAACACACATGTGAGAGAAGAGACATAAGCCCTGAATGGGTGAGATGCTTTCTGACATCTGCAGAGCACAATTCCAATGAGATGCAGATGCACGGGGCACAGGGAGTAGAAGCAAGAAGATAAGAAATGACAATTGCTAGTAGTAGGAGACAAGTTGCCAGACCATTTTTTTTGAAGGCATGTTTTGAATTACATTTTAGTATGTGAGAAACCTATATGGGTTGCAGAGGATACAGAGAGGTTCTCATGGGACTTTCAAACACACAGTGGTGGTGTTTTAGCCTTCACCCAGTGTTCACTGGCACTGGGTGTGCAGGACTTGGCATCTGTGCCCATGGCTTGAGCAGGATGTGCTCGGAAAGGCAGGGGAAGGATGCAGAGCACACAGGCTCTCATGTCCATAGGCATTACAGACCTGTTTGTGAGGCCCTGTGTAAAACCTGGCTCTATCTATTAACTGCATGGTCCAGGCACTGGCCAATATATTGATTGTCAGTAATGCTACTTGGGAAATAAATGGTACATTCCCAAGATACTAAGACAAAATCAAGATTTGCATAAGGAAAATGTAATTTTTTAACTCCTAGCCCTATGGCACAGTTGATTTCTCAGGTCCTGCCTGACCCAACTCTAAATGGCTGCAGTATTTGAGTACAATCTGCTTATTCCTTTGACAAATTCTGATCCCAAACCCAGTGTATTTCTTGTATTGGGAATGTTCAGAGCATGTTATTAGCTGATGTTTGAGGAGGGAGGGCTCACAATAAAAGCTTCATTATCAGATTTAGAGCCACATACCATTCCTTTATTGACCTGCCTGGTGTAATCAATGCAGCAGCCACACAAGTTTGAAATCATGTTCCCTGACTGTAGGCTGTGTGTCATGCATCCAGTGCTGATTGTGCATTATCTTTTAAATGACACTGCCTAACTAAGTATGGATTTGTCTACCACGAATAGCCCTTCTTTCAATTGGAAGATGGTAAACCTTTTGGGTTTTTTATTGATATTCAGGATGACCTAAAAATAGAACTGCAATGAAGTGCACAAGGAATGGCCATTGTTAAAATGCTGAGGAGTGTGTGAGCACAGAGGAGCCTGTGTATTCTTTCACATTTTCATGCTTCCCCAGCTAGGTTTAATGGGCAAGCTTCTTGTCAGTGCTGCTATTGTGTGTGCAGGGCTCCATCCACCCTCCTCCATAAAGTCATTGTTAGACTTGAGAATAACACCCAGCCCTGCAAAGGTCATTCCTTCTTAAGGCCAGGAAAATTTCCATGTATATCAAAGGAAAAATCCATTGAATTTTGTGTTTGGTGGTGTTAAATTGTCTAAAAGCAAAGCAGTTCCAGCTGTCAATTCGCGAATTTCTGATTTGTGGTTCTGCATATTCAGTGTCACAGGCAGGGGTGTCTGAGGGGCCGGTGCTATGCTGAACAGTGACTTTATGATTTCCCAGCTGGGATTTCGTTCGCAAGGGCTCCGTCCGTGGTGCTGCCCCGCTCCCACCGCCCGGGCCGGCTCTGCGCGCAGCCCAAAGCCCGGCCCGGCACCGCCGGGAGCCCCGGCCGTGGTTCGGGAGCCCCGGCCGTGGTTCAGGAGCCCCGGCCGTGGTTCGGGAGCCCCGGCCGTGGTTCGGGAGCTCGGCAGCGCTTCTGACACCTGGCGGTCACGGCTTGGGAGTGCACGGGCCAGAAACGCTCCGCTCTGCCGCAAACGGGGTCACCGCAGCCGGCCCGCACCGCCCGCCGCCCACCAGCTCTTTGCACGGGCGATTCCATCAGGGAGATGTCATCTCTGGATAAAGCTGGGGATTGCTGTTTTATCCTGATCACGATGTGATCAGCTGTGGATAGCTTAGAAGGACCAGATGATTTATGAAAAGTTAAAATATCTTACTTTATTTTAAAGCTTCATCACTGTAAATAAATAATTAGATTCAAAATTCATTTTGTGTTTAAAAACTTATTCTTCAAGCTGGCGGACTTGCCCGGCTCTGTTATTAGGCAGATGGAGACTAGGGAAATTGCTTAGGCTTGAAATAGCACAAATGAATTTTTATAGTTGGGGATGCTGGGGACTCAGCTGAAGAAAACCTCACCATGAACCACTTCTCTAGTTGCTCAAATAATTAGATAATCATACAAATAAAGCTAGGCTTATGTGTAAGACTGGGGTTTTAGTCAGAACACAAAATGGGAGTGAATCGGTACTGCTCTAAAAATGCGCTTCCGAGGCTGGCTCCACGATTTATTGGCTCCTCCACAAAATGGCAAGACAGGTCAGCATCCTCTGATGTGAGATACTGGGATGATATTGAGGCTACTACAAATTACCAAAAGGAAAAAAGGGAACAAAAGAGACTCTAAACTGCTGAAAGAAATGTGTAGAGAAAAGTATATTCTTTAAAGAGATTTAACTTCTGGGTTACATGTCCAGCCTTTTTTCTGCTGGGAATATTACCCTGGTGCCTGAGCTGGCGGTTCAGCTGTTATTGCCGAAGTATTTCTTGGACTGAGAAGTGTGTGTCACAATCTGGTGTCTCTTGCTGCCAGTGCTTGCACCCGGTATGAGTGAGAATAAAAGAGTAAAATATGGCAAGGGTTCCCTCACGATTCAGATTTTTCTTTTTTTAATTGTTACAGTGAAGGGAATCCCTAAAGGCAGGTTTTTTGCCCATGAAGTTACCATTTTCTTTATATGTAGTGAAAGGAAACAAACAAAAAAAGGAAACCTTCATGACTATACTTGGCTTGTACCATTTTTTTTTTCTAAGTTCATGCCAGCATTAACAGATCTGTCAGAACAAAGCAAATATGTCATATTGGCAGCTGTTACTTATGAGTATTTTTTCTTTATTGCATTTTGTTTTGTAATAATTGAGAAGCTTTTATGTTGAGCTCTGCATAAATGGTACTGAGTGGGAGGGTATGGGCATGCTTTCTATTATTCTGCCCCTCATGCATGTCTCCTTTTTTCGTCTTTCCAGAACCACACATTGAGCCAGCACGCACAGTGAGCCACTGGCACTACAGGACACCTCTCTGCAGAAGACTTGACGGTGGCACAGTGGGGAGGACCATTTGAACATTACATCCAATCAAAGTGTCATTTGCAACCCAGATGTAAAACTCTAATGATTTGGCCATGAGGCGCTGCTATTATAAGCAGCTGGAAATGAATATTAATGGAAGAGATTAAAAGTATTCCATGCTCAGTATTTTTTATTGTCCTGCTTCAGCTAGTGTACTTTAGAGCTTCTGCTTCTGACTGAATTTATAGTGTTAGATAAATCTGCTTTGATGCTGTTGCCCTTTGTTGCTTCTTGTATTATATTGATAGTTAAAGATTAGGTGTGATTTTTTTCCTTTTTGTTAACTGCTTTTTAATTGCAATTTTAGGTAACTGTGCTTTGTGATGTGATTGCTTGGCTATTGTCTGAATATTTCTTTTTAATTTTTTAATTAAAGACTAATGCTTTGATTGGATTTGCCAGTTCACCGGACAGTGATTAAAACTATGTAATGAATATAATCGGTTTCAGTGCAACTGGATGGTCTGCTTTATAAATGTGACTTAATCTGATTGCAATAACTAGTACAGTTCAATAAAGGGAATACATGAGCTTAGCGTCAGAGCTTGTCTGTCTGTCAGTGCCCCCTGCATTGCTGCTGCTGCTGCTGGGGTGGCTGAATCCCAGTGATCACTCACCTGATGGCACAGAGCACTCTGCAGCCCAGCAGGAGGGAAAGCAAAAGCCATGGTTCTGTGCCTGGTATTGTGTTTGCTTCTGGATGTACCTCCCTGGCTCCATGGTAGGTTGAGATCAGGTAAGAACATGTACTATGAAAAGGTATTGCTAGCTTATAATACTCATTAATATTTTAAATTTTTCAGCAAGAATAGAGGAACCGGACCTACAGCTGCCTTGCCCATACCTCAGTGCTTCTTTCTTTCAGTACAAAAAAAAAGTTTCTGCATTGTGTACAAATGCACAGATATTGGATCAGGCCTTGCAGACCATGGTATGAGGCTACGTATTTTACCCACCCCAGATCCCCAGGTATTGTAGCTCTGTGTAAGTGCCAACAGAGCCAATTGCCAGGCTTTCTTTTACTCTTTTTAAACTTTTCTTATGGTAAGGAGGTCAGGGAAACAGTCATTTTAAGGATCATGGACACCTTTGGAAAGTTAGAAAGATGTAGTTCTCCAGGTGTGTCCAGCTTAAATGAATCATAATCATCATAAATATTCAGCAGTTGTGACAGCTGAAATGATGTGGTTACCCATTCCCACAAGGTACAAGGCTTTGCAAGACAGTGGCATGGGAACATGCACAGTCGGAGCCTTTGAAAGTCGCTGCACTGAACTAGACCACAACTGCTTCTCATTGGGCCATGTCTGGGCTTGGAACATGTAAGTGATACTTTGTAGGAAATATGTTTTCATGGACGTATAGTCAATGCCTAAATTAGTTTACATAGTGAGCTTTTTTACAAGTGCAAGGGTGGCACAGCTTGTTGATGCTTCAGCCCATGTTTTCAGCAATTTAGATCCCTGCTGATGTTGATAGTCCTGTTGTACACACATGGTTCCTTGAGAACAGTAAGGGAAGGCTACAGTCAAAGCACAACTTCAGGCACAACTGAAGTAGGGTCATCTTTACAGCAGGAAGTACCAGAGCAGTCCTAACTTAAGGAAAGTTTCAAAAAAAAAAAAAAAAAAAAAAAGCCTTGTTTGAGACAAATGATAGATGGTTTTTATTCTGCTGAAATAGCATTGCTACAATAGACAGAGTTTAGGCTCAAATGTGGCTTATGATATGTTTACAAACCCTAATATTACAAAGCTAGGATGACTTTTTTTAATTTTTCTTAATTCCAAAGAGGACAGTTCTGTTTGCATCTAGATTATTCTTAGCTCACTGTTTCTTCATCAAAATCCCACTGAAATGATCCATTTCTAGAAAAGAGTGTTAACTTTCAACCTGATTATTTCTCTCTAAACTGCAGAACAGATGTTTAAGGGCTGAAAAATTAGTTAATGAAATCACCAATTCATTATTCCTGTTCATAATAGAAGCATGTTCCTAACTCAATTGTACTACTTTAAGATGGGAAATGGAAAAGCGTCTTGCAGTACAGGCTTATAGACATGCCTTTGCAAGAAAAGCTGGCAATGTACAGCAACTGCTGTAGAAAGAGCTCATGTGCCATCTTCTCCATGGCAAAAGAAAGGTAGCAGGTTCTTACAATGGAGATACTGAGAAAGGAGGTTCTTTGCCTGACAGTGGTTTGAAACTATGCTGGATCGCTTCTGGGCAAGCCTTCAGAAATGAAAAAGATGCAGGTTTCTACCTTCAGGAAAAGGTATTGCATTGTGAATCCCAAGAGTTGAACTGATGTTTCCATGCAGCTCAGAGAGCTGCCTTAGTAGTGCTGTACTGAAGCACATGCCTTTGTCTGAGCATCTCCCTGCTGACTTGTTAAAAGGAGGTGCACAGTCACTGTGCTGAGATGGGGAACTCCCCACGTGGGGATCCTGTTTAGAGCTGCATATATTACCCATGTCAGTGGGAATGTGGACATGGGTCGGGGTGCTGGGAACCTGCTCAGCCCAGCAGTGCCAAGCAATGCTTAGGCTCATGTTTCATGTGTCCCAAACCCTGACCACGCCATGGGCAGGGGTAGAATAAAGGGATACTTTGGTTTTCCACCTGGCCTTTGAAAGGTAAGTGTAGGTACCCTGTTTGTGGTGATTGGGATGGGGCTGGCCCAGCCTCATCCCTAATGAGATCCAGCTGTGAGCAGCAGGTGAGCAGCATTGACAGCAATGAGCCATGGAGTGCCCAGGGGCACTGACCAACCACCAAAGGGAACACAGGGCACACAGGTGCAGTGCATTAGCAGTGAGGGGCACACAGGTGCAGTGCATTAGCAATGAGGGGCACACAGGTGCAGTGCATCAACATGAGGGGATAAAAGGCTGGGCTAAAGAACAAGAAGGGCAGATGCTTGCAGCCTTCTGAAGTGATCTGGTGTTGCTCTGGATGGGTGAATGCTTAAAGCCTTCTGATATTGTATGGTGCTACTCTGTGTATTGTGGCTGTCTCAACTGCAGCCTGTGCTGTGACAGGTAAGAGACTGCAAAGCATGAGTGAGGGCTGGGGTCCTGCTCCATCTTCTTCATCCATTGTGGCATATGACTCTCACTCATGAGCACCCCAATTCAGAGAAAGGGTCTAGAGACTGTGCCCCCAGGTATGGGAAAAACAGCTGTGGTCCTCTTCTGCTCTTACAGTGCCTGGGTAATATTTGAACACCAATGGACTAATGCCACTTCTAAAAATATATTTCTTTCCTAAGACGATATGGCAAATGTGCAGAAATCTTGCCATGAATCTACTGGGATATTTTGTGGTATTTTTGAGATAACCAGGCCAATATGAACAGTCATCATGGCAAGGGATGCTGCTGTCTTGATAACTGCTTTCTTAGGGGCCAAAGAAATCCAGTTTAGGGTGTGGGGGTGAAATCTACTGCAAAGAAGCAGAGGGAGAGCTGCCCACTTTTCTGTTCCTGCCATGGAGCTGTATCTGTGACCCACTGGATGCCTGTAGCTCACAGAGGTGATCCTTAGCCTATGCTGTGGTGCAGGACTGGTGTCTGACCCCATTTCCCAGGGCCTGGAGCCTTGCCAGGCAGGGCTCTGGGGGGCAGAGCTCTGCAGCACAACGTGGGGCCTTTGTCTGGTGCTTCCTGTGCTGCTGGTGCCACTGGGGAGCAGGAGCAGAGCAGCCCTGCACTGGTACAAAACAGCTTTGCTGCCATAGTTGCAATCACACCAGGGAGTGCTTTGCCAGGGTAGTATATAGTTCCTGTATCCGTTAAAAGCTCCTAGGGAAAACAGAGCCTAACTGCAGGTGGAAAAAAGATAATATCACAGCTTCTGGTACATGTCTGAGGTTTCACCCCCTTTTTCTTAGTGGCCGAGAAGTGCTGCTGAAGGCATTTGGAAAGCAGTCAGAACTGTTGACTCTGAAGGCAGCTATATTTCAATAGCTATGACGCATTGAAAACAGGCTGGAGAGCCTTTCCATAATCCCTGTGATATTTCCCTGCCTATCTGTGTAACTTGCAGCTCCTGTGTGGTGGTGGTGCAGAAAGGGGTTGGCACAGCCTGTTCAAGGTGTGGGCAGCATGGATCACTCACAGGTAAGTGCCAACCAGAATTGCTGAGATTCTGACTGAGGATGGGCTTCAGGCAAAATGTCGCTTTATGATCCAAGTGGCATTAGGACCAGTACAGTGTTGGAGATCATGGCTAATTCTAAATCTGTAATGAAATGTCACACAGACAGTTCAATATCTTCATGTTTAGAAAAACACTGAAATATAAATTCATATAAACAATAGATTAAGAAATGACTTGTATTTGTAGCAGTCTACTCTACCAGCCGTTATGCACTCAATATCTTTGCATTTAGCTTCACTACATACCCACGCATCCAAAACAAGTGGAGATATTAGTCAAGAAGTAGCAACCAGCACATATTATGTATGTAGGCAGCTTTACACATTCGTGTTCTATTTGATGCTTGTGTGTGTTCTTGTCTGATCCATCACTTTCAGCAAGGATCGCCACCTTCAGTCGGGTGCCTCAAAATTTTGGAAAAAGCAACGCTTAGCCAATTGCCTCCCAGAAGAAAGGCAGACAAAAGATGTTTGAGGACCATTTGAGGGAGTGGGTGACTGATCACTTTGTGCTGAACATCTTTGAGCGGGTTGGGCAAGATCATCCTACTGACCAGGGAAAAGTCAGGGAGCCAGGGGGGGTGTCCCTCCACAACCTTACTGCCCTCCCAGTGGCATTAAGGAAAATTCTGCTCTGTAAATCTGCACACTGTGTGTCCAAAGTGTACAAGTTACTCTGACCCATCTCTAAGAGTAGTGGGGTTTGGTGTGTTTATCAGGCTTTTAATGTGTAAATTACTCTCTGGTGTGAACAGAGAAGATTTTTCCACTGGTCTGCATAAGTGGTCTCTGTGTTTTGGCTCACACCCTAAAAGCAGGGAGGTTTCTGCAATCCCCTCTCCTCCAGAAGCGCAGTCTAGGTTGGGCAGGGGTGCTGTGTGCCTGTGGGATGTTGTCAGGGATCAGCCAGGGCAAGAACGGCCCCTGCAAGCGCTGTCCTGGCTGAGTGCATGTGAACCCAATGCACGTATGGCCACAGAAACCCAGATGGTGGGAGCTGCTACAGCCACGGGTCTTTGGAGCCAGTAGGAGCGTGGTGTGCTCTTCATTGCTTTGTCTTTTTCCTTTTTTTTTTTTTTTTCCTCCTTTTTGCCCCTTGTGAAATGCTTTGTTCTTAGTTTTGTCTGTTTTTATTACATTGCTGCTGTCCTAACAACTGTGAGGTGCCTCTCCTGCAAGTGGAAGAATATGCCTTTTGATCTATTTGTGAATTATTGTTATTTCCTGATAAAAGGAACACCAAGCAGCATCTTGGCAGATTAGGTGACAGAGGGAGACAGGAGGTGTCCAAATGAGAAACACGGAGCACCCTGAGAGAGAGACAAGACGTTGACTGATCGCCTCTCAGGCCGCTCCAGAGGAGCGCGCTGTGTGCTGCCCTGAGAGCTAGCTCAGTTTGGCCATCAGAGATTGCCCTTTCCTGCGGAAAAAAGGGAAGCGTTCCCTGTGGGTGCCAGGAGGAGGGGGCCGGCGCCAGCCTTGTGCGGTGCTGCCCCTCATCGGGCCCCGCTTGGCCGGCCCTGCCCTTGCCCGCGGCTGTCCCCTGCCTTTGTGTCCTTCTGCCGTCCGCGGCCATCTGTGTCCCCGCGGCGGGGCCGATCCCACACGGCCCCGTTGTCACCGCCAGGGCCGATCCCACACGGCCCCGTTGTCACCGCCAGGGCCGATCCCACACGGCCCCGTTGTCACCGGCAGGGCCGATCCCACACAGCCCCGTTGTCACCGCGCCGGGCCGCGCCTCGGCCTCCCCTCACGGCGGGATCGCCGCTGAGGCGCTTCGGGGCGGCTCCCTGGATTTTGTAAATCGGAATTTCGTTGTTCTCTGGAGCCGGTGAGCTCCGAGCTGGACGCGAGCTACCGGGGGCAGAGGCAGACGGGCTCGGGCAGCGCTCGGCTCTGGGGGGTTTTGCCACCCTGTGACATCTGTGGGTGTCGCAGCTGCCCTGTGAGAAACATCACGCTTCAACCCTGCTTCGGAATGCTTTAGGGACATCAGTGCCCCTGGGTAAGGTGGTGATGTGACAGCGTTTTCACCGTTTTATCCACACTTGGCTCTTAACTGCTTTGTCTGTCTGCGGAGCTCAGTGAGTCAACCTGCTCTGGCAGGTTGGCGAGGCAGTGCTGGGTATTACTGAACTGTGGGAGCATGTACATACCAGCTTTTCTGGACTTTGCCTCTCCTGATGATCCCAAGTACGTGTTGGTGTTTAAAGCCTTGTACAGCATTGACGGTATTCTCAAAATGAAGAGACTAGAGAGTTAGTGAGTGCATGGTAGCACTCTGTGTGAGAAATCTTGCTAGATGAAGCATCCCCTCTTGAAAAAATCCTTTGGCCCCAAATCTTTTTGGATCAGCTGAAATCTTGCTTTGAACTAAAAAAAAAAAAAAAAAAAAAAAAAAAAAAAAAAAAAAAAAGAAATTAAAAAATTAAATTATCTGTGTCTTCAGTTTTCCATGACTGGCCCCCCATGTGATCCTTCTCAGGCAACAAATGAGCTAGCAAAACAAGCCCTCCAAGCTGCATGTGCAGAAGTTGTGTCCCTGAGGTGCTGGGCTCTTCCTCACCAAACCTTTAATTTAAAGGAAAGGCAGAGAGAAAATACTTTTTCCCTGGTTGGAAGCAATGCAATAAATAAGTGCATCTTCTTCCAGTTGCAATTTATAGGCACTGTTCCTCAAGAAATTGGCTTCTATGCATGAAAGCTATAAATACAGATGCTATGCTTCTGTAAATTTTCTGGTTTATTTAAGGTATGTCAGTGTAAGCCTGTGATGAAGAGAAGGTTAAGGAAGTGTGCAAATGAGTTCAGCTAGTGCTTTTGTAATGGTGCTAAATGGTCAAGAGCTTCCATTAGCGTAGGTAGAAGAAACAGTTTGGGCTGATAATTAGTAAGACAGAGTTTCACCCGAAGTAGGACCCAGAAACATTTGTCTTCATGATGGTCTTGTGGCTTGTGTTGATCACCTGTAGCATAATTCCCAATAGACAGGCAATGCCATTATATGGTATATTACAGTGTATAGCCTCAAATGCTTAAACACTGAATCCTGGAAGATGAAACCTTGATTGAAGTCAGAATAAGGTCTCATATACAGACAGTAGAAAGAGAAATGGATAGTCTAAAAGGAGAAAGTGGACAGCATCTGACTTGTGTCAGAGCCAGTGGATGCAATGCATGAGCTTAAATAGCTTTGCCTCTCTCTTTCTTGCTGACCTGATGGTGTCTGTGATGATGCCAAGAGCATTGGCCCTAACATAAAATCTCATCTTCCACTTTGGTTTCAGTGCTGAAGCTGAGGGGGTGTGTGAGTGCAAGCACAGGGCCAGGAAAGTTCTCTGCTGAGTGGAGCCATGTCCATGATTTCTGTCCATGTCTGCTGTAGGTTTGCACCACCTGTTCTATTGCTAGGTAAACCCGGAGTGTTGGGGATGACCCTCTGTTGTGTATACTTCTCATCTGATCTCTTGCTACCTGGGTTATTTCTTTCAAATTCCAGGTGTCTCTTTTGGCTTTTTCCATGTTTCCCTCCCTCAGAAGTGGCACCTGCATTGCCCCCAGGTTGTCAGTTTCCCAATGCTCATACAGTGGCAGGAGTTAGTCTGCCATGGGAGAATCTGCTGTGTTTGGTGTGGCTTGAGAAGGCAGGAAAGATGTGTTTTGTCCTAGCAAACAGGAATGCTAACCCTTCTCTTACTGAGGGGTTTAGCACCATAATAGAGCATAAAATACCAATTAAGTCCAGAGTCATACCTGCCCTCAATTTCTCATTTTACAGAGTATTTCCAGTTCTTGTTTCATTTCATCAAATTATACACCAACCTCATCTCCTTTCTGGAAACTGTCAGAAAAGTGCATTTATTTTGTCCTGCACTGCGAATATGTACACAACCATCTCCCTAGGCTTCAAGGAGTTAAATGTTCACACATGTCAGGCACACTAGGATCAGAGTCCTTGCTAATCTGGATAACTTAGGTAATAACTTGACTGTGCGTCAGGAGCTCAATGATGCACCAAGCTGTGGGAAAGCAAAAAAACTTTAACAAGCTGACCCCAAATCCTGAAATATTTTTGTGTGTGAGAGAGAAGTCTGGAGGGAGGAAAAAAGAGTCAATGTATCTTTAGCTTTTTGTGATTTGTTTCCCTGTTTTTTTCCAAATGTTATTGAGAATAGAAACAAAAAATTAGAGAAGAACCGCTGAGGAACCCAGTATACCCCCACAGTGTGTAAAACCCAACTGGAATAAACAAAGAAGTAGGTTCTGGAAATATACACATTCAATCTTTGCAGAAACAAGCAAGCACCAGAGCTGTAAATTGGGCCTGAAAAACCAACTTTCTCTGCAGAGCTGTGCGTGGTTACTTTTCTGAGGCCTATCAGTTCGTGCTATTCAGGCAGAGCTCCCCAGCTCAGCTCTGTGCTACTCTGCCCATAAGGGTGTTGAACAAATATTTTGTATCCAAGAGAGACTCATTAATGTCTTTCAAACCGGATGTAAGTTCCTCATTATTCTTCTGCATAGGTCTAGTAATGGGAGCCTCCTCTAGAGATGCCCTACACAGATGTCTTTAGGAAATGTTGATGGCATGAAGCAGGAATTGTTTTCACTGAAAGATTTATAACCTTATAACCTTTTCAAACCTAGGCAGTGCAAAGTAGACTGAGAACCAGCAGCAAGGGGTTCTGCAATATACTCTAATACTGACTAACCCAGAGAAATAATTTTGGTCTAAATTTTTGCTGTTCTGGGTCCTCAGTATGAGGAATGAAATGTCAGGGGGTTTTCAAAGGTACTGAGTGTTTCTGACTGCTATTTGAATTGAAGGTTTAGAGTCCTTATTAAAAAAACCCAACCCCCCTCCCCCCAAGCCCATGGATCTTAATTTAGGGCTCCCCAAATCAGAAGCCACTTTGAAAGACATGCAGAAGCACAGAACAGCCGATAGATTTCCATATCCTGCAGGGTTTTGGCATGAATCCCCTTCTTTGGTTCCAGGCAGAAAAATACAAAGAGATGTCTGTGAATAGGACCTCACTGGGTGTCCAACCCTCTGAGTGAAATTTCCTGTGCAGAGGATGGTCTCGGCCTACATTTTCTAGTTATTATATAGAATTTGTTTCCTGCTAAGCTAGAAAAAAAAATGTATAAAAACATAAAACCTTCAGTGGATTCCCACCTTATAGAGCTACTTCAAGCTGTAGAGGCAGAATTTGTACTGGAGGAGTTGACATTGAATAGGGTAGTTCAAGGGAGACACCAAAGCTCTGCAGAGACATCCTTTAAAAATTATTTGTCTTGTCTGCAATATTTTGTAAGTTGATCCAAATCAGGTTTTTGAGTAATACCATTAAAGTCAACAACCAACACCCAGGATGAATCAAGCTCTTAAAGTGCCATTCAGGCTCCTTGAGAGACACACATCCCAATGACTCCTTTAGCAGTCATTAAACCAATTATCATCCCAGTCTATTTCCAACAATTATCATCATAGACTTTTTGGGTTTAATCAGCTTTTTAATTGACCTGTGAATAAGACAGATACAAAATTTTCCCCTGATACCTCAGGTGTAACTATTATACATTTAGCATTGCTGTGCACATGAAATAATTTACACCATAATACTGACCTGGGGCTGAGATATGAACAACAATATACTCATAAATTAAGGATAAAAACAAAGGCAATAAGGGAGAAGAAGAGGAGGTAGTAATTCATAAATAGAATGTCACCATGCTTGGTGACATTGCTTCTGGGACTTCCTTGGTCAGCAAATTTTGGGGCTGGAAGAAAGTTTTGTTTTTGTTTTTTGGTTTTTTTCCTAAAATGTTATGCAAAACACAGAATAAATTGTGATACAAAATTTTTTACCATCTCAAAAGGGCTGCAATTATAGAATTGTGTTGCAGAAATGTCTTCAGACAATTGCTTAGTATTTTGAAAAGAAATCAGCCATTTAGGCATATGTCCCAACTAACTTTTACTATCCCTTGCCTTAGCACAGTGCTGCAAAGTGGCCTGAATGCAGCAATTTGCGGGATTTGGCACTGTGAGCCCCGCAAGCACTTAGCAAAAGCAATTGTGTAGCTCTATTGAAAATCCCACGTGTCATGCTGTGGGGAGCCAGCACTTTTTATCTGTCGGCACTGTTGGTGACAAATATTAAAATAAAAAGTATGACACTATAGGTGCTTCAAAATTCAAACCGCAAGTTTCCTACTGCGGGACTTCTAACCATGTAATAAAGTGCAGGGAAGAAAGCAGAGTTCAGACCCCATGCTGTAATAAAGGCAAGGAAATCTTAAGTGTTCAAATACATAATTCATTCTCTTCTGAGACTTTCTACCAGGTTTCTCCCAGTAAAGATTTTAATTGTGCCTGGATGATACAATCTTTAATTTCTCTTTTACCTCCAGAGACAGCTGGGAGGGCGCTGGGGCAGCCATCCCCATTGCGGGGGGTGAGAGCAAATGGTCAGGAGGGGTCAGAAGCTCCTCTGCAGCTGGGAGGGTGTGAGAGCCCTGCAGGACCAGCCTGGGCACAGGAGAAGGAACCCCCGGCTGCCACTTGCTGTGAAAGTGCCTGCAAAAAAGTCACCGCAGCAGTCAGTGAGCTTTGTTTGTTTCCCATAGAAATACTTTGCACCTTAAATAATACCTTCCTCCAAGGATCTCAAGGCACGTAGCAAACACTGGCTGAGCTTCATCTTCTTTTGGGGAGGTAAGACCCTGCTCCCACCTCTTCTTTTGCTGTACTTTCTGCTGACTTGAAGACTCTACTGTCATTTTGTTACACAATTTTCAAAAATGGGATTTGAAACACATGACTTTGATTTTTTTTGTTAGCTATGAATGTTAGACTTTGTATAAATATTTTTACCTATATTTTAATAACATTTTATGTAAGGAACAGTGCAATAATCACAAGGGAAAAGAAACTAATGAGAAATTGGAGACATCTTTGCATGTGGGGGTGGTACACATAAGCAACAAGTTACTGAGAAGCTATTGGCCGTACAAAAGAGCTAATATATCCCTGCTAAAAGTTCAGTGAAATCAAGGCATTTATATCAGGGACAAATTTGGCTCAATTGTAAGAATGCCTGCATCTCACTCTGCAGTGGTCATTTGACCTAAATTATATACATTGATCTGTGTTCCCCCCTGGTGTTAGCATACCAAATTGACTGGATTGCATATTCAGATGTAAAGCTACAGGAATATGCCTTTTTACTCGTTTAGATTTTCTAATCCAGGCTCTTAAATCTAGTTGTTTTCTTTTCAAACCCTGGTCTTTTTTCATTCCTTCTCCAATACCATCTAAGGGACTGGCATCCGTCTCATCCCAAGCCTGGTAGAGTGCTTGGCAGTCAATGCTTTAGAGACTGTTGTCTTAGCTGGGGTTTGGCCTTCCCAGATAGGGTAATTCAGGCAGCAGTGTTTGCAATTGTGGGATCTGTGCATTTTTGCCCCCTTTCCTAGGAGGAATCTCAGAAATCCTTTGTGTGTTCAATCTTCAAAACATTTTTATTGTAATGATTGGTTTTTTACAAAACAGTTGGGAAAATTGTGCCCCTGTTGATGCTGCTGAGAAGGCTGCCATGGATGTTGGAGGAGCTTGGCCTGCAGATAGAGGCAGAGGACATCATGTTTGCATCTGGGTCTCCAGAAGCAGAGGATGGTGGATCAGGGGCACAGCAGGGCTATCCTCCATGGTGCCAGCTGCTCCCAGGAAGAGCCTCAGTTCCTGTGCCTAGACTTGCTCTTTCAAGAAAATATTTCATGCTGCTTTTTAACAGCTTTTCAGTGTAGGGAGAGTTAACTGATTCTTTCTGCAAGACAGACTATTAATTAGCAGCATGAGCCTGGTGCAGCTGGGTTGAAATGTGTTAAAACAAACAATTAAAAAAAAAAAATTAAGCTCCCTCTGCCTACTTCAGTTTAGGGGAAAGGGGTCTCTAACTCTACCTGCTCAGAGGCTACATTGAGGCTCTTTGACTCTGCTCTGAGACTTGCTGACACTACTGATTCAACACTGTATCAAGACACTCCAACTGTGATCTGAGACCTGGAGCAGAGCAGGAGCATCTTGACACAGTGTCAAAACAGTAGTCAAGAGCGCATGGACGCAGCACTGAAAGGCTTTTGTCTCCCAAATGAAAAGGAGCTGGATTATTTTCATCTTTTTTCCTTCTTTCCCCCCACCTTTTTTTTTTTCTATTAATGGTAGCTTTCTCTTAAATAAAAATCCCCACAGTTTATTTGCAGGAAGAAAGCATGACATGTCCCCCTCCCCCCTGCCTTTTTGTTTGATAAAGCAGTGACAGACAATGCCTTCACTGTACAATGCACTTCACTAAAGCTTCACTTTACTTCTTCGGCTTTGGAGAAGTAAAAGGCTATGTTTGAAAATTATTCCACTTTGGGAACTAAAAGAGGCTAATCTTTTAATGATACTGCACATCATTCATCTGTGTCTTTGCATTTTTGTGTTTGTTGTATATTTGGAATTGCATATTTGTACAATAACATAGTTTTGATTAGACTTATAGTTTTGATCTGACTTATAGTTTTGGACACAGTGTTGCTCACCACCCTCCCCACAAAATTCAAGCTATAATACCTGTGAATTCAGTTTTGAGTGTTGACCAATGTTCAAGAGAAGAAATTAGTTCAATTGTCAGAAAGTGATGATGCCTGCTGAGACAGGTTTCTTTTCTGCAGATGAGATGGTCTTAATGCTACATGGACTGTGACTTTATAACAGGTTAAACTCATTTATTTAAAAAATGAGAATAGAATTGAATTTATGTTTCCTTGCTGTGGTCACAGGTACCAAGGAATTAGCAAAGCCATCTACTGCATGTTTTATAGATGACAGTGTTTTTGCTGAATGTTAAATGAAAACAATCCATTAAAATAAAAAATGAAAATTCTTTTTGTTTCCTTTTCCTCTTGGGCCTTCCCAAAAGGAGGTCGACACCGACCCAGTTTGAAAAATACTTACCTAAGCCAATCACTGCCCAGCATGTATTCCCTTGAGCAACTTGAGTGGGCATGATGCCATCTGAACAGATGGGCATTACTGTAGGCAACCAAGAGACCATGCATGTGAATCAAGTATGGGTGTTTACAGCATCATTTCCCTGATGAGAATGTCAAAATGGCAGCCCAGTCTGAGCCTTTGGCTCAGTTCACTTGCATTTCACTAATTCAGCTCTAAAATGGACAACTTCATGAAATAAATTATTAACATTAAGTTGGGTGGTCCTGATTTTACTTCATTGGATTGGGCAGAGCAGGTGGGTAATGGACTTGCTGAAAATACCGTGCCTGGCTCCTGTCTGTAGCAGGGCGGGTTTGTTCTTTTGTGAAATGAAGGCAAAGAAGCCCCCATGTCTGTGCCAACTATAACATAACAAACAGGCCAACACATCAGTACTACAGATGTACTCCAAACTGAAAGGAAAGCACATTTTTACATTTGCTTTAAGGAGGCATCTTATTTCAATCAAAATTAAAACAGTGTAAAAGGGGACTTACATGCATGCTGTATTTGAATAATATCCCAGTGCAAGGTCAGCTCCTTAAAGGTTCACATATTGAATTAGGATTTCACTGCTGTCCTAAAGAGAGATGCACATAAACGGTGCAACATTTCTGAGCCCAGCAGTCATTGTAATGAATGAAGAGATTTCTACTGAATTATCATTGGAAGTTCTCTACCATCTGTTAAAACAAGAACTTCGAGTACAGAAAATAAAAACTGGAATTTCAATATTAATACCTTTATCTACTTCAACAAAAAAGGCTATAAAGATATGTATTCTGGAAACTTAATATAAAGTGTATATCTGAAATGCTGTAATTATTTTGCTTTTCTTTTGAGGATCTCATGTATTTTCTTCTTGCCAGCTTCTGTGTGCTTGTGCAATGCTAACTGCTTTTGTACCCTTCATTTTCAGATGTGGTTATCTACGTAACCTTTTTCTTTCCTAAGTGGCTAGTCAGCCTGAACTTGAAGAATTGGCATGCTGAAACATCAGTAGCAGATATAAAATACTTGAATACATATTTCTTTCAGGAATAATGCAATATCTTACAGATAATAGCTAAAATGTCTGGTGTTTTACAGTTGTTTCTGGTTTTATTTGGGATTGTTTTTGTTTTATTTAAATAATCTAATTTCATAATCGTCTGAGAAGTACCTGGTGAGTTTTGCATCTAATCCTATGCTTTAGTTGGGGAATTCAGGAAAAAAAGAAGCAGCTTTTCCAAACCATATTAGGACTGCAAAGCAAATAAAAAGAACATATTTCTTACACTTGGTTGGAACAAAGAGTATCTGAAATGTGTAATTTTCTGTATGCAGACTATTTAATTATTTTCCTTTCTCATTTAGTACTATCAAAATCAACATTTTCATTTGTCTTCTACACTGTGCTGTGATGGCTCTGCCTTCTGCCATTAGACTTGCTAAAATGCTCTGATACCTTCTTTTTCATTTTCCAGGGAGTTTAATGTTTATTTTCTTGCTCAATGTCATGGTAACAGAAAGATTTCCTTTATATTATAGCTGAGTTTGTGCTTTAAATACAAGCAGGGCAGGTTGGAGAGTGCAGTATATCCCATGTGGAAAGGCAGCACTTGCTTTCTGGGTGCCAGCACATACTCCCAGCTGTTGCTGTTGCTGTGGGGTCACAGATGCAGCTCACACTGAATCAGTTAAAAATGTAGCAGCTATGCTTGGGGACACAAGCTCAAATTTTCAGGGCCTGATTATTCTGTTAGTTTCATATGTGCAATTCCCACAGAAGTCAGAGGAAGCACTACATGCAAACCTGACAGGCTAATTTGGAGCCCAGAACTGCAAAGGATGTAATCACACATTTGATTTCTCTGGGTTCTTGGGGTGTAATTCTCACCCATCTCCATGATATTATGATTTTCCACAGCTTTTGAAGAATTGGATGGAGGTAAAAAATATTAGGTGACTTGTAATATTTCATTTTCAATAATCAGGGGAAGGAAAAGAAATCTGAAGTAAATGAGTTCATATTGGACCAGCCCAGAGTGAAAAATGTGTTCTACGGTGCTCTGAAAACTGAGCTAAGAGTAATACAACGTACGGCACATTATGTGCAGGGAAGGGCCCCGAGGGATGAAGGCAAACTAATCAAAGGAATAGCTAATGGCCTAGAAGGAGAATGGGGAACAACCTGCTTCTTACAGAGCCCCCTCAGCTCAGAGGGCTGGTGTGCAGACTGCTGGGACCCCAGCCTAAGGTCTCAATGAATTTATCCAAAACAAGTCAAATTCAAGACAATTTTTTAATGTCTATATATTTTATTCTTTTATCAGAGATTTCTTCCACACAGAGAACAGAGACAAGTATTGGGGCTGAACCACCACTGCCACATCTGCACAGGCTTCTATAACATTACTTATGCCTGTATTCCCACAGGACACCAGGGGTAATACTGCTGGTCTGTTTTGCCTACTGACTGATCAGCATCTCAGGGTGAATAATATTGTCAAGTAAAATGGATTTAGCACTGGATCATTAAAAGATGATCTGAAAAGGTGACCAGTCAGGTCTAAGCAAGCTGTTACTTGTTTCAATAAGGAAATGGAGACCAAAGACATCTTTAATATGATGCTCCCAGTGTCAGTATTAACTCTCTTTCTCATCTGTTTTCAGATTAATGGGACTGAGAAAACCAAGAAGGAGAGTGGAGGGTGGAGTGATGCTGATTACACTGGAAGGTATGGCAGTTGGTGAACTAATGGAAAGCATAGTTACAGACATCCATAGGACTTGAAGGAGCCTTACAACAACAAGGCAGGGCAGGCAGTGCAGCCTGCACCATGGGGAGCATGGAGGTTCACTGTGCCCCCTTGAAGCCTTCAGCTTTGGGAAAAGTTCAAAATGCAGTCTTAGGAATCCCAAAGTTTGTTGGCATCCCCAAATACATTAAGTAATATTTGCAGGAGATGAAAAGTTCTCTTTGCATTAGGAACTATTAATGATCAGTTTTCAAAATGTTTGTATCATTTTTCTGTGGTGACAGCAGAGGACTATGTCACTGAAATAAAGTAGGAGTTTTCAGCCTGTAACACTGAAAAAAAGTTAGTGCAAGGCCAAGGGTGTTTAAGGCTTGTGAATAAAAAGTTCTGTGTAAGATGGACACAGTACTGGATGGCCCCAAAGATGAGGGGTAAATGTAAGGTACTTAAAATTTATATTAATTTATCTAAGTGTGAATAAGGGAATTAGTGCCAGGAGCCACATCCTGCTCATTGGGTGCTGGGGGATGGCTGGCATGGTGGGCTATCAGATTGGGAATTCCAGGTTAGGATCAAGACAGCTTTGTCTGGAAATTTCCATGAGGAGACCACACTCACCTCGCCTGTATGCTGCAGTTGCTCTGAATATCAAGGACCAATAAATAGTTTTAACATCAAAAAAAACGCAGCTTCTATTTTCACATTTGAACAGTTGTTATGTAGAAAAGCACCTTACAAAATGAAGTTCTGGCATCAAATACTCCAGTATTAGAGTAGAGGCTGTAAATGTCAACTCTATGAAAAGAAAGATGGCTCTCTGAGAATTCAGGACAGCACAAAGGCAGAGGAGAAGTTTGAAAGATGGTGGTGGTGGTACCTGGCTTAAGAGAGGCATAAACCAGGAGTGGAAAAGGTTGGTAAGAGAGCAATAAGGGATAGCTTGGTAGAGCCACGGGTAGGGTGGATGGGGGAGTGAGATTGCTGAACCTGGATTCAGAAATTATCTGAAATAGTTGGTGATGTTCCTGTAGTTTATGCAGGACAGTTCTAAGTCTATTTTGCAAAATTTTAAATGTTGAATGAACTCAAGAAGGTGAGCAGGGCAGACAGTATGTATTGTTAAGGAAAGCAGTAAATGAAGCACAGCAGAAAAGGAAAGCTTATGGGTGAAGAATAAGTAGTCTGATTTTTAGGCTAGTGAGCTGAAAGCAATGGTAGGATATCCAGAAAAGAGTCAGTGTCAGAGGTACAGAAGCAGATAGGGAGAGGTGAGATGAGGAATCAATAAAATAAATCTGCTGTATAGTCTTGAGAAGGGTTAGGTTGCCTTAATAACTAGTGTGGATGAAGGAGAAAATACAGAAAAACATGAGTGCTGCTGACTTGTACTGGGAGAAAAAAAAGCTGAAGGTTACCAGAGTAAAAAACAGGAGTCTGTCAGAATGAGAATATGAGATTGGCTTTGGACAGAAGGAGGGATTTATGTTGTGAAGAATAATTAAGGAAAACAAACCTGGTGTGAAGACCTCTTGATATGGCCAAGATGTAATCTTTTGAGGGAGAGTTCGTAGAAGCTTTCTTAGGGGAGGGACAATGATTACTATGTGTAACAATTAGCCACAAATTAACTTTCCTGATAGTTTGGCAGTTAGGTATTAAAAGCAGATCCTAGTGTGCCTATGTATATGTGTACATATATTTATATGTAAATATATATATTCATGCCGAGGCTGTCCCTGAGCCCCAGGGTGATTCCATGTGAGCCCCACAGCCCCAAAGTAGCGAGGAGGCAAGGGGGTTGTCCTCTGCATGTGTTTTGTACTGCAGTTATTCTGGCTCATACAGTGATTTTAGGTTCCTGTAGGAGGCTTATTCCTACGGGGAGTAATATATGCAGCAGATGTTTGCAGTGACACAAAACAGCCTTTCCAAAGAGGCTGCATTTTTTCAACCCAAATATGTTCCTGTGTGAGAATGGCAATGCAGACTGACTGAGGATGTACACAGGCTTGTAGTGTGAACTTCCAATGCACATATAGATTCCTTTTCTGTGAGGGACATATAGCTCTTATAGCTGTGTCTTGCATGCTGCTCCTGCCTTTTGCAGAAGTTTGGATTCTGGCTTGTACTTTGTCATTGGTCTTTCACTGCAACTCTGAGGTAATTCTGGACAGGTGATTCTGCACAGGTAATTCTGTTCATCTCTGAACAGGCCTTCACAGCACTTAACATGCTCCTACATGGCTCCTCCTACTTCCATATTATAGGACAAAGATGAGTTTTCTCACTCCATGTGGCAACAGTGATAGGAACACTTGGTCTAGGCTGTACATTCTGTTCATAAGATAGCATAGAAATTCTCCACAGTTGTCCATAATTGTTTGTCCTTTTTAAACTGGGGGATAAAAGGAAACCTCAATAGCCAGTGCCAGGTAATTCATGCAGCACACATAAGTGTGTTTGCTTCAGAGGAGAACTTGAGGTAGACAAATAAATACAAACTAAAATCACTCTTTTAAAATTTTTTTTGCAGATGTCATGTCAATGATAGTTTTTATTTTATGCTGATATTAACTACACACTGTAAAGTGGAACCAGGATTTGGAAACTGTGAATTGTTACTCAATAAAATGAGTGAGGAAAGAAGTTTCAGTGGGAGACTGCAAGTGTGTTAATACTGCACTTAGCTGTGCACTCATTGTGCAGATCCTTGCATTACAGGCAGGTGTGTTTGGACAGAGATTTGCAGCTGGATTTCAGAGTAATTTCTTATTTCACCTTGCTTGGAAGGTGCTGGCTCCTGGTGAAAGGGGCTGCACTGCTTGTTTCTGCTGTCACTCTGTTTGCCTTGCCCGTCCTTTTGCATAAACTCTACTGATGGTGTGGCAGCAGAAAGGTCAGCAAGCTGGTCTGATGGAAAGCTGTCCTCCTCAGAATTAAACAGAAGTTGGGTCTTCTGTCATGCAGGGGAGCTGAACTGAGTCAAATGATGATTGCATGGTGTCCACATCCTGTGTGAGGGAGGGGCTGGAAATCCACTGCTGCCTGTGGGAGGAAAATGTGGGAGCAGAACCATCCCTTTGGTGGTAGCCTGAAGTTACACTGGGTTAATTATAGCAGAAAGTCTTGTCACTCTTGAGGCAACTGGACATGTGAGACAGGTCAGTATGAACTCATCCACATTTGCTGATGCACACACAGCTCTGGGTGTCTGCATTAGGGACTTTGTGGAAATGTGTCTTAGAGAAAAAAGTCTGAGGTGGAATTAGCTTTTGGTTAGTGTGTTACTGTGTATAAAAAGAAAACCAAGAAATTGGATAAATTTATTTTTATTTGTTATTATATTTACAAAAGCAGCAGTCCAATGGGTGATTAGTTTGCTTTTTAAAAAAATGCACTACTGCACTACACCTGTTGCTAAATAGCTGTTACATAACTCTCCTGGGTGTCTATCAGGGGGAAGTCTTTACCTGTTTAGGACTGGGTGAGAAGGGGAGCTGTGTTCCTTCACTCAGCTTGTACGCATGCCGGAATCCAGACCTTCCGATGCTTTTCCCTGCTCCCTTCATAACATCCATTGTCTCACACACAGTGTCACAGCTATGAGCTTTGGCAGCACAGATCTGTACCTGTCACCAGCATCTGGTTTTTAAATTCTTTTCTGAATGCTCATATGTTTAAGTTACTTATTTTTAAATTACAACTGAGTCAATATTTCTCGTTATCTGGGGGCATAAGCATTGTGACTCAGGAGAGGACTGATACAAGAACCTTGCTCACACTGAGGATTTCTTTCTGATAATGGACAGATTATGATGCTCCCTGTAACAGCAAGAGTAGGGGAATTGCTCCACTTCGAGGCTTTTGAGTTCTATCAAAAGTACTCATTTGTGGTTACTGCTTAAATCCTGTAAACACTTGTTGCTCAAAAGTGGCCCTCCTTCTATCTTGAGTCTTTTGATTTTTTTTCCCCTTGTAGGGATACACTAACAATGCTTTTATTATGTATGAGGAGGTAACATTTCTCAATAAAACCAGCTGTGTGTACTCCCTAGATTCCTAATCCTGTCCTCCCCATCTAATGGACTTCATATTACAGGTGTTTCCTTAACATTTTATTTTTTTAAAGTAGTCCTGGTAATTTTCATACTTTAATATGGTTCTGTTTAGTTTTTGTGATTCACTTTGGTTTGTGAGAAATGCTTGCATTTTATCTGCTTTGTTGCAAATGCTAACTTCTCTGAAGCAAAAGTATGTCCTTTTCCCTATTTAATTGTGGGACTTCCTCACCCTATGTTGAACAACCCTTCTTTCTCTCCAAAGCTGGCATCTCCACCGTAAGATCTGAACATGGGCAGTTTTGGAGTTGGATTTTTGTGTTTTGTGATGGGTTTGTTTCTTTGTAGATTTAGGGGAGGGAGATTGATTGGTTTGTTTTTATTTTGAACTCAATGTTCATTAAACAATTGGGTTTCTTTGTTGCTGAAAAGCGTAGTGAAATGTAATGAAATGCAGCGTATCTGTTATTCTAATATAAATTTTAGTGCTATTTAAATTCTGAGAATCTATATGACTTCTGCTGACATGCTGTACTCTCTGTGAAGAAAATCAAGAGTGTTTGAAGTCCAGAAGACAAGCTTAAAGCATGATGCTTCTGCATTAAAAATAATTTTATATGTGAAGAGTGAACTAAATATTGCTTTTCTTTTCCTTCTGATAGCCCTGACTCCTTTTTAAAAGAAGTTTTTAATTAATTTCAGTTGGAACTTGTAGCATAACTGTTTCATGGACGCTCTTAATGGTACTTTGATTCCTTCTTGTACAGTATTATAACTATACTTTTTTTTCAGGCTCTGTATTGCCTGTTTGCCCTTCAGGCTACACAGATTACAAAATGAGATTTCTCTGCATCTGGCCACTGATCTACAGTCTCTTTTCTGTCCTCTAATCTGCTGTTCTTTAGTACTTTGATTCCTTATGTTCTTGGGTGGCCTTTCTTATCCCTCTCTTTTGGATTTAGTGTTTTCTCTAGTTTTTCCGAGGCTGCTTTCTCAATGTTCATTGTCTGTTTGGCATCAGCATGATCTGTAGCTTCGCTCTTTCTTCCTTTCATCCTTCACAAGATCTCTGCTGCATATGGTGGACCACCTTTCTTTTAAACTGCTTTAGCAAAAGCTCTTTCAAAAACTTAAGCAATCTCCAATCTACCTTCTTGCCCATTCTTATCCTTACTGTTCCCTCCCCACTATGCTCCTAGTTTGAGATCTGTCAACTCTGCATGACTAAATCAGTGTAAATAGGCTTGGCAAACAGTTTTGGGTTCTTATATGTTGGCTCTCCCTGGGTCCTCAGATTTTTTTCCCCTCCCTCTCTCTGCTAGAAAACCTGCTCTTTTCTTTCTCTCGGCACCATCTCTTGAGCACTGTCTCTTTCTCTCCTTTTTCTGTCTTTGTCTGTTGTCTCCAGGGTCTCCACTGTCACATCATACAGTTCTTCCATCATATCTGGCATTTCTGACCTGATCTTCCTCTCTAGCTTGCTGGCATTTTCTCATTAGTTACAGGCGTCCCCTGATTCTGTCAGACTTTTTTTTAAGTTATTTCCTACAGCTTTTCTAATTTTTTTTTCCCCCGACTTTTAAAAATGTCCTCTAACAACTAAAGCAAACTGGTGGGGGTTTTGTGTTATCTTGCTTGCTTTCTTCCTTTTTTGTTTTACATATTGACTTGCTGGAGCCATTCTGAAAAACCTTCAGACCATCCCATTTGTAGTGCTGAACGCCAGTGCCATCTGGATAGCTACAGCTACTGAGGAAGGCTGAGGCAGCGTGTTACCCTGCCTTTGTGATTTGAGAGTTTACATAAAACTATCTACTGACCATCCTGATGCAATTTTTAGGGCTTTTATTATGGTTTGCAGTACATTTGCTTCACTAACTGTTTATGTTGTCAGCGTGGTGCCTTGAGCTTCCAGTTGCACAGCTTTAGCAATCTTCACTTACTGACATTCTCTTTCCTAGGGCCAAGTTTCCCAGGAGATTTTCCTCATGTGACACAATCTTCTGTAAACTAGACCGCTGAAATCTCTTAGCAAAATTAGTTCATCAGGCTTTAGTACTGGGTGACCTCACTGTGAAACAGCCACTAAAATACATTTTATGTGTCCAGATTGTCTAGGTAATTCCATTAGTATCATTCTCATGGTAGCTGAGCAGGTAGATTGTCTTATTATCACAGAGCCTGAATTAAATTCAGGCTAATTTAGTGATGGCAAACTCTGCTGCTGCTATGGGTTCCCTGTAATTCTTCACTTCCATAAACTTCTGTTTTTATGTGAACTTGTAAAAGAAAAATGCAATTATCTTTCTCCTTGTTAACAGCTTCATTTTTATAGTAATGCATGCAACATAAATTTAAATGTAGGTGATGTATTTGGTGTATTGTCACCAAAGTAGGAGAGCTGTTTCTTTTTATTTGTCCAAAATCATAGTTGAATTAATATTTCACTCTTTTGATGATGGCACCTTTATTGGGACACTTAAGATTGACAAAGATAGGTGTAGTATGAACTCCTGTATAGTGAGACTGGGCAATTAATCATTTTTCATTACAGAAAAGAAAAGCAGCCAATCTTTGCATTGCTTTACCAATTTTTCTTTCAAAATACAAAAAACTTGTATTGTCTGAAATCAAGTGGACTCACAAAATGCAGTTTATATGTTTTTTAATTTTAAACTAGGCAAAAAGGCAACCTTGGATGGGGAGATTTGGATAATTATAGCACTTTTGATTTTTTTTCCTTTTTTAATTTGTGATATTGACTTCATCAAGGTGAAAGGGGAGGAAGGATCCATTGCCAGTCTTGCCCCAAGGGTACTTTGTGACTATGGATTTCTTTGCCTTCTTCCTGTTTCAGCCATGTCAGGTAAACAGTAAAGTCCAGAAACTTGGTTTCTAATTTTTCTGTGAAGATACAAATTTAACCAGTAGCCACTGTGTTTTGCTTTTGTTGGTTACATCACCTTCAGAATTCCCTTTATCCTTTCATACAAACAACAATTTGAAGTATGCTAAAGTGAAGTGCTGCTTTTGTGAATCTCATTTATTCCTTCTCAAATTTTTCATAATTTTTTTAATGCTGAAGCTCCCTGACAGATTTCATCATGTTACCAGGAAGTAGTCACATCCTCTCCACTTGCTCAGAAAACCCCCTGCTCTTAGAAAAAGCTGTAGGAGGTAGACTATTTCCAGTAAAATCTTTGAAGTTTAGCAGTTGTGTATTGTGGAATGCAGGATCTTAGAATGGTAACTTTAATTTACAGGCTTGGCTACTGAATTTTTGTAACAATATTTGCTTTAAAGTGTAAAAAAACCCAAACACGTGAGTTTGGGGAAACAAGAAGGCTGCTTTATCAAATCATAAAGATCAGCCTACCTTCCTGACCTGCAGAATTGTTCAGCACTGCTGGAGCTGCTTGTTCCTACTGAGGGAGGCAAAGATTTTGAATTGCTGTGGTCAGGCTGCCTGTGCCTTAGGTTCCTTCTCCCAAGACATTGGAGTGTTCCCAGTGGATGTCCCTGCTCGAAGAAGGGTTGGGTTGCAGTGCATCTTCTGCTGCTTTATACACCAAGTACATTCTCTTGTGAAATCTGGCACACTGTACGGGTTACTAAATTCTTCAAGGGGAGATTTCTTGACCCTGTTAAGAAGAGAAAGCTTTTACATGCTGTGCTGGCAAGTGAGTATGAGGAGAAAACAAGACAGTCTCCTTTTCTTTTGTAAGGAGAGAGTATATTCATAGCTGATGGTTTGTTCACTAATTCCATGTGTTATTTTCTCAGAAGTTGCTGTCTACAGCAGGAGTACTCTGCTTTCACAAGTAGAACAGTTTCTAAATATTAAAATAATTCTATTAATTTACCAAAAGAAATAAAAAGAGGAAATAAATGGTTGAACTGTCCATTGTCACCTGCAAAATCCTTGATTTCTTAAAAGGACCATGTAGAGAGGAAGCATTTTGTTTTAATCTCTCTGAGTTCTGTTAAGCAGCAAAGAACCTCTACTTTTACGGTGCTGAAGTCCACAGATCTGGCTCTGTGGTGAATATCTCCTATGGAGATCTTGCTCAAGGTTGGAAAAGTTCATACACTGAAGCAGTAGAACCCAATTATTAGCTCTTTTTCCCCCACCATCCCAATGTGTGTGTGTGTGCACGTGCTCACTGTAGCAGCCACAGCCACCAGCCATGCACACACCCCTGGCTGAGACAGGTGCTGAAGCTTTTTAATCTAGAGTGCTCTGTTACTAGTGGGGATTGTGGTTTACACTTAAAATATCATCGGCTTTCACTGTAATGTAGAACACACAGCTGCTACTGTATTTTCAAACAAGTATTTTCAGCAGTATCTTTTGCTTTAGCATTCATGAACCCCCCCCCAAACAAATAAACCCCTTTCTCCCCAGGCTAAACACATAGGATATAGGCATAGCTATAGCCTTATTCCTTCTCCATCTCATCCAATAATTTGACAGTACAGGCTCAAGTATTTCTATAAATGGATTTCTGGGCCATGATAGATACCTTTTGGAGGGGCTCTGCAAGGAAGAGGCATATGAGCTTTGTGAGGTACCCTTCTAGCAGCCAGCCCATAAACACGTCCTGTTTATTATTTTATTTACCCTGTAATAGAGGATATAAAGTATTATTTTCAGGCTTATCTTTTTTAAATTTCACAAAAGGACTTGAAGTTGTATTAATTTTAAAGGACATGCTATGGGAGATGAACTTTTCAACTTAGAAGAAGACAGTTTTTACTGTAATTCCTTTGATAATCCTTAATAATGGAGTAACATGTGGCTTCTACTAAATGAACAAATCTTCCTTAAAGTTCCAAAACATTTCTTCAGAAGAACATTTACTAACTCTTACATAAACTCTAAAATTTTTATTCTTTATGCTGCGTTTCTGCTTTGAGCTTGACTTAGTTTTTGATCTTTTACCTTTCTTCATCCTCTTTGCTTAAGATTTTATACTGTGGTTTTAATCTATACTTCTAGTATTCTATGATCTCTGATTGTTTTATGTTTTCAGGAGTCTAGAAGTTTTAGAATATTTCTTTAAGATTAGCTTTATTCTCACTGCTTTCTTTCCATACACTTTTTTTCTTAGTTTTAAATAATTATGTGTTTCAAGGTAGAACCTTCTTTGCAGTATTTTCTTCTTGCTAATTAGTAAAAAGAAATTTGTGAAGTATTTCTGTCCTTAGCATTTCAGATCATGGCCACGTGACAAGTGGGTAAAAAACAAAGTTCAAATTAAAAGAACAAAACAAAACCAAACCCAAATAAGATCATCCTCTATAAACCCAGCCTCCTAAAATGAGAACTGATTTTCTGAGAACCTTGAAATTTTTTGTATTTTTCCTTTATCTTCCAGGAAAAAAACAAACTAAAATTTGACTTGACTCTACCATTTTGAGCTAAGCAGGTAGAGGTCACATGAGTTTTGGAGGGGATAGATGCGGTAGCAGATTTGAAATGTCATGGTTTTGTTACATTTCCTTGTGCCGTCTGCACCTCCTTTAGGCTATAGCTGGGGGCACTGGCTGTTGGAACTCCTGGCTCTTGTGAGGCAGGAATGGCAAGAGAGGCTGCTGGGCTAAGGTGGCTGCAGTCACTTTGTGCTTTAACAGAATGGAATCGTGCAGCTGTGTGAACCCATACCCAGAGAGTCCTTCATCCATGACAGAAGCAGCTGAGCCTCAGCTATAAAGTAAATCACCTTGATATTTGGTGCCTAATTGGTGTGCAAAGTAGACAGAGCAGGTTTTATAGAGCTGGCTTGCTTAGGTGGTGGTTATAAAGCTGTGGAATTTACCTAGTAGTAAGCATTCCTAGAAATGCAGAAGTAATTATTTATATTTTTCCTCAACTAATGAAGCAGCAGGGTGATTGTCTCTATTAAAGGTTTTCATTTAATACTAGCCAAAAATGAAAGTTTGATATCTTTTCTGTTACAGAAGAGTGTAGGTTTATTTACATTTGGGAGCTGCACTAATAAGTGCTGCTGACTATAGCTTATGTTTGTTTTCTAGAAATTGGAAGTTCCTCCTGGGGATAGATCCAGGAAATGTCAAGTACCAGCTTTCTGTTCAAAAAACTGCTCTATACTGTTCAAAATGGTGTAGGTAGTATGGTCAAGACCAATCTTTTGTTCTTTGGTTTATGTGTGCAAGAGCTTTCTGTAGCTTGATGGGCACTCTGCATGTGTTCTTTATTCTTCAGAAATCTGGTTTACACCAATACTGTAGCTTCATACCCAGATAATTCTCTGCAAAGCAGGCACCTCTTACTTTGCATTCCTCACTTGAGGAATGTAATGGGCTATTGCCATGTGGGCTGCTGCTGAAGATCTTTTCAGGTTCTGTTTCAGGCTCTGGTTGACATGGCTAGCACTGGACTTTCTGCTGACAGGTGTCAACAAGTGCTCAAATATTGACTTCCTAGCTAGAGAGAGGTGCTGTACCCCCAAGTTAAAACACTAGTTATACACTTATACCCTTTAAATTGAACTTGGAAATAGTCACCAATACCACCTGAGGTATGGTACAAATGTTTTCTGTATGCAGTATTAAGATTTAAGTTAATATCTGTCATAAAGGAGATGATGATTGGGGGAGTTCCTGTTGAATTCCTGTTACTTTTTCTTTTTCCTTTTTTTTAATACAGATTAAGTTAATAGATTTCTGATAGAGAAATTACAGGGCTTGAAGGAAGGCTTTTTTGTTTGTTTTTATCTACTTATTTATTTGGAAAATGAACCTAGTCCAACACCCAGTTGACTCTACTTGGATCTAGGTGGCACTGAACTTCAGTCAGCTTCAACCTTAGAAGAGGACATTGAGCCAAACAGAAATTATTCTATGTACAAAGATTCTATAATGTGTGTGCCCATTACATACTTCTGAACCTACAACATCATTCAAGGGATTCAGAAGACACTGACCCAGAGCAGTTCACTTAACAGGACATCTAAAACCTGAAAAGGGATGTTCAATGGTACTTCCTGCAAAAATAAATTAGAAATAGAGATTACGCAGCTCTATCTGAATGCCACTTTGAAGCCTTTTAGAAGCTGTCCAGAATTGGGTGCAAGTGCTGCGCTGTTGATTTTTCTCTAGTTTCAGATTTATCAAATATTTAATCCTAAAACCTTGCTGAGCTGTATAATTATTTTAACTAGTCTGTGAAATACAAGTGAAAATCTTAGCAAACTCTCTCCAGCCCTTCCAGCTCACCCACACTGGCCAGTCTGGCATTGCTCCAAGAGCAGCTACAATTCATAAACTTTAAGAAGCATTAAACACATTGATCACGTTAACCAAGAGAGTAAAAGTTGCTGCCTTCTACCATCAGGTTCAGAAACAGCAATCAGTAGGGTTCTTTGGGACTATCATTTTGTACTAGTGGAGAAATTTATTTCAGACATAATTTTATAACCTCTGCACAACTGTTCTGCAATTTTCCATATGCTTTATTTGAATGCCACCCATCAGAAGCTGCCCAAGGCAAGGATGTCTGTCCTTTGCCTTTGACTTTTTCCTTTCATTCAAATGCTCAATATACTTGCAGTAGCTGTTACTCAGGGTCCACCCACCATAGCATGGAACAGAGTTCCTCTCACAGCTTCATCCTTCATGAGTCAGGAAAACACAGCTGAAACTACTCAGTTAAGACCTCTTTGTCCGCAGGGAGCCCTGCTATCAGTGCTATGTTTTTGTTTAAGGGAAATTCTGCCTCCATGTCTGATGTGAGGACATGTGGTTGGGAACACAAACTCACATTGCTCCAACACAGGGACAAGGGCCTGAGTCTGTTGGTTACTCTTGTGTTGTCACATCAATGATAGGATAAGGAAGTGTGGCCACAGCTAATGGCAACAGCACTTTCACCTGGTTTCAGCATTTATTGAGAACATGAGAACATATATATAAAAGGGTTACAACTTCAGCCCAAAGGACCTGCCTATTCCAGGAGCTAGTGTGCAGCAGTAGATGCATAACATAAGGGTGGTATGTGCGGCCTTTTTTGCCTTGCCACAGTTTGCATTTCACAGATTGTGGTATGTTATGCCAAGCTAATATTTTAAAGCCTACTGAATTTTTACTGGTTTTGTTGCATATATCACCAAAGAAAAGAGGACACCAGAAGGTACCATTTCCAGGGCTGCAATTTTACAGGTCAGTGATTCCTTTTGAAGAGATTGAAGTTTTCACCACACTGGTAAATGCTGATGATTGTCCTTGAAGTGCTGTCATAACTACCTACAACATTCTGCTGCATGCAAAGGGACTGCAAATGAGCTGGAGGTTAGGATATGGTTTTCATTTCTTTTATATTCTCTAGGTTTAGTGAAGGTGTTTCTGGTCACTGTCTGGCTGTCTCACTGTTACTTTAAGCAGGAAGTCAGTCTTTCTCTTTTTCTGGTATTCCTGTTCAACACCTTAAGCCCTGAGCAGCACTTTTGCCCTGTGTGCTAACATGATGCAAAGAAAACACTGTTGTAAATTTACAGGGCAGCTGTGATTCTGCTGAACCTCTGAGGATAGGTTTTAAAGGACTAAATATCTGTCTGTGAATCAAGAGTACAGGACATGGGCTGCTTTCCTTGATCCAACTGGGATGTTTTGTGAGTTTATTGTCTGTAGCAATAAAAACCATGGAAAGTCATAGGTGAAGCCAGAATGAGCAAGAACCTGTTGGAAGCAATCTAGAGAATCAATATCACTGGCGACAGTTTTGTCAGCTGTAGGGTGCCTATATCTATATCCTGCTTATCCTAAATAATCAATCTACTGACTTCCACTTAAGGTTTGCTCTGCATTCCAGGCACCATGCTTGTGCCTGATATATAATTAGCATCTGGGATTTGATGAATATGGGGGGAAATCTATTGATTAGAATTTTCCCTTCCTTTCATAAGAAGGGTGAAGGAAGCATTTTTTTCAATGTGTTGAACACTTGAAATGAAATCTGTTTAACTTCTTGTTAGCTAAAACATGTACTCTTTGACTGTAAAACAATGATTCCTGACTGTCTCAAGGGTACCAAATAAAAGCATATTTATTTAAAAAAAAATATATAGACAAATATGGCTCTAAATACAAATGAATATTTATATTTTAGGATTCACTTCTTTCAGTTTACTACTAGATACATACACTTTAAAATTTCTACACTGTTCAAAATTTCCTTAGACAAGACTGTGTTACTTGAGTGACTCACAACATGGAGAAAACATGCAGATTTTCTCTGCTGCCAAGAGAATTGGAGAAAGGAATAAAAAATGGCATGGAAACTGATTTAATGGAAGTTTTTTTCTATTTTTTTTCTTTATCCCCTGTAACCAAGTTAAAAAAAATCCAATGAGGTTTTAAAATAGGTTTATTTCTTTTATGATTTCTTTATGAAGTAAAGAATTCCTGTAAGACTTGTCACAGATGATCCTTTTGCTTTTTTATTAGAATTTGAGGGGGTCTGGAGCAGAGTGTGAAAGCTGGAAAATTAAAGTATTGGTGCGAGCATGAGCATAACAAAAAGGAATACTGAATATACCAAAGGGAATAAGAGATTCAAAAATCTGAATTTTGTGGATTTCCTTGACTTGTACCTGTGCATAAGATATCTAAGCATATCTTTGGGTAATATTTGAGACAGAGGTATTTTTTAAAGTCTTAAATTTGAAAGTGTATCACCAGTAAATCAAGCAGGAAAACCAGGGAAGAATAGCCTTAACATACTACATAAATTTTCAGTTAAGAATCAAATACACAGAAGAACTTAAAGCCTGTCAGGCCTTCTTTACAGACATCCTAGAGCATTGAAAGTGTCTCTGTGGACATTTTCCAGAATCCATTCAATACTCTTGTTTAAACTTCTGTGTTTCTCAGGTAATCTTATAACTAACTAAAATGAGAAAGATTCATACTTCATATTTTTTACAGTCTGTATGGACTGTATATTAGCTTGAATAATGAAGAAATCAAAGTAAAAGTTACAAATGGAAAGAAAGAACTATAAAACTGGTTGACAAGTTTTTGTAAGAACCATGGCAGTTTAATTTATAGGTCACAGTCAAGTCTTAACTCCTCCTTTTTTTCTTCCCTCTAATGTTTTTGGCAATTCCTAAATTGTCTGTTATTGTCCTAGATCTTTCATGCCTTTTCTTTATAACTTTGGACTCAGCTCTTCTTGCTGAAGGCAGAGTTAACTCATACTCTAAATTGTTCTAAATGAGTTTTTGGAGACGTTAAGATTTTGAGGTAGTGAGAATATTTACTCTGACTTCTCTGGTGATACTGTTAGATCTGTGGGGCTTCCCCAAGTGCCACATGCTACAGCAAAGGAAGCTCCTCAACAATGGCTTTGTTTAATGAAAGAAGTTGGTAAGTACAGTATATGTATGCCCTTTAAATTTTATTACCTGGTTATAAATCTAGACTGCATGGTGAATGAAGCAATTCAGAAGTTTGTAGGGCTCAATAAATTAAGATCAAAATTTCTTCCAAGGCATGGAGAATGCAGTGATGGACATCAGTTTTGTGTTTGAAAAGAGTTTACATCTGTTAGTAAATTTAAATAATGAGTTAAATGGTTTTTAAATGATAGAGTGTGAGGGCATATCCTTTACATAATTACTTTAAATGCTTTTTTATAGCTTCAGGTTTTATGTTGGTAATCACATTGCTACCTGACAGTTTGTATGCTGTATCCTGCCTCTTTGATGGCTTTCACCTTGTTGAAGGGGGTTTTCATTTGATCTCTCTTTAATTGGCAAAGACAACTTCAGCAAAGAACAGTGCTCTAGTAATTCTGAAGTAGTTTGAATGACGTGCTAACATTCTATAAGCAATGGATGTTTTCTTGAAACAATTTATTGACTCTCAGGGGTTTTGCAAAGTAAGAGTTTTAATAAAATTCTAAGCAATAATTGGGCTAGTTTTCACAAAGAATAATTTTTAGATTCAATGATAGTTCCTTAAGGAAGGGGCATAGAATGGCATTTCCTGAAATGAAAAGACAGGAATTAAAGGATGCTAGATGGGCACAACTATATTTTTCCTTTGTACTCATTAAAATCTTTATGTAATAAGTAAATACATGAATGCTGCTTGTGTCGTATGGATGAAAATGATCCAGTTTGATCTTTGAAAATGTTTTAGGGGCTTGGAAAACTCTGCAGCTAACTGGGATCGCTGTTTCTGCAGACTGTCTTATTCCAAGGAACCCTAGACCCCTTGCCTTCAGCTCTATGAAGCCGTTTTTGTTTTCCCGTGGTCACTGAGCAAGCCCCATGCCCAGACACACAGCTTGCTCTTCCCCTCTCCTGGCTGCAGGATATGGTAATTGGGCTCCAGGGAGCTGTGCTGGGGAGGCACAGAGCATCCTCCTGGCCTTGCTGTGTTTTTCTCTGAGCAGTGGGCAGGCAGTGCTGCTTTTCATAGCTGAGTGACAGTCCTGTTGGAAGGTCTAAAGGAGCTACAAAAGCTCTTCCAGCTATTAGCTCTGAAAAGCAGTTCAGATAATGGGCATTATACACCATTTCCAGCTTTGCTTTTTTCCTCCCTAATCCAAGAGAGAGGTGAAAGGCAGCACATTTTAGAATCAGAGAAACATTTTATTTGTTGGGATAGCTCCCACATGAAGTTTGAAGTAGTGAGATGGGCTCTCACAGGTGACCTCTGGCAAGCTAAGCTGGTTGGTGTCTCACCCTTCTGTTGGTGGCTTGTCCCTCTGGAGCAGGGTGCCAGGTCAGCATGTGTGCCCGTGCCTCTGGCACCTCACTCAGCAGCCTGGTGCATTACTGGATCAGCACTGATGGTCACTGAATCGTGACTGAGCCAGTGTGACATACGGCAGTGCCACCTTTCATGCTCCTGGAAGAGACTGGAGCTTTCCAGAAATGTGTATGTTTATCTGATCTGGAAGATCCATGCTTTTAACCTCTATCTCAGCTGATGCAAAAGGTTTATTCTTTTAGCTACACAGATACAATGTCAGTGATCATGGTCACTTATATATCATGATTGTGACTGTAAATTATTATCTCTGTACGATTAAATATGATGTGTTTTGTGCTGTACAGAGTGTGGTTTTTCTTTTACTTTTATACTGGCTCTTTGTCCCATGCTTGCTGGGCTGATGTGTGTGTTTACAAGTATATACAGCAGCCTGTCACTAGTAACATATTTCAGAAGATGGGGGGAAAAAAATCAACTGACTGTCCTCTAATCAACCCTGGTCAGTAATTTAAATATTTTCCATTAAGGTGAGCTGATTCTGGGCAAATTTGCTCTACTTTTCTTCCTTCCAAGTAGCCCTGCTGTTAGGTTTGGAAAGTCCTATACTGTAAAGTTGGCACCCTGGAAAAATAAAGACAAAAACCACAAGAAGAAGTTCAAAAGAAATACAGACTAAGAATGAAGTTTTCAAGCTACGTTCCAAGGCAAGGACTTTTCATCTTTATACCTTTGAATTGTGAATCAAGGCAGTAAAAGTTACTACTAGGTTAAAGTTTAAATGGCATAGAAAAGGTAGAAAAAAGATTAAACATATTCTGTCTGGACAGTGGAACAAAGACTTTGAATCCTTATCTATGCACCTGTCTATTGAGTATCTAAGTTCCAGGAGTCCCACAGAGGACATGCAATGAGCACTCTTATTGTTCGTATTAAGAACTGAAGTAATTGAAAGGAAAAGTAAGGTAAGGAGAATCAGAAATCAGATGTGACTGCCTGTATGGTTAAAAAATAATTTAAAGGGAAAGTGACTATCAAGCAGTTCATATTATGGAAATCTGACCATTGAAGATAGAATAAAAAAAAATCTATTATTCTTTGAAAGAGTTTTTCCTCTCTAAGTGAGACTTAAATATCATTTGAAAACCAGTAATTTTCACAAAGTGCCTTACTGGCCACTTGTAAAGGAGCAATTCAAATGCATGGATTTTTTGATTCTTTGAATTTGTCTGATGGCTGGGTTTGAGCCATGGAGATTTTTTTATTTTGTTTTTATTTTTTTCCTGTAGAGACGTCTATTTGGTGTCTTTTTCAAAGTTTCTAAAATTATTCAGGTATAAGTAAGCATATTAAAATTAAATACTCTATTAACTTTGGCTTCTTGTTGAATACAGACTTATAATTCAAAATGTATGTGATACCTCTATTTTGCTGAGAGGTTAGTAATCCTAATAATAATTCCAATGTTTTGTATTCTGAGTTAAGTTGTGTTATCTGCCCAAATCTTTGGGTTTGGGTTTTTTTGAGCATTCCTTTCAGTTCATTAAGTTGGTAACTGCAGTGTATTATATGGAAGGTGATTTATGAGCTTATACATGTTAAAGGACTACATAAAATTTTCTTTATTAGATACAACTTAAAATCAAACTGATTTCATTCTATTTCATGCAGAATTTATAAAGTATCAATTAGCACTATGGCTTCTGTTTCATTCTGCTGTTGGCTATTGGGAGGGAGAAGGATAGGAGATAGTTACTGTCTGGTGAAAAAGAAAACTTACCAAAGAGAATGGAAAACGCTTTTAAAAATAGATTTTATTGCGTAGCTTTTATATTCTACAGATGCTTTTTGCCCTGCAGAAGTTCAGCAACTTTCAAAATTGCCTATTGCCGTGGTGCTTACTATAGCTTATGATATATTCAGGAATATATTGTGTCCAGAATTGATATGACGCGTTGCAAGTTGTGTCATTATCAGATGGTATGATTTTATTTGTGTTAAGTGTCTCCAATGCACAAGGCAAGTTTCTGTTCAGCTTTCATTTGTCTATCACAAAAGTATTTCCATTTTAACTCAAGACCCACTCTGTAGCTGAATTCTGGCTTTACCATCCATATTTCTGACTGAGGTTCTCAGCCTGATGGCCCAGTTACCTCTACTTAGAACAAAACTGTGTCACGTGTTTGGGGCTGTAAGCAGGAATCTCAACTGATGAGCTGATTGTGTGCAGAAATGTTGTATGCTGCAGCTATGCTGGATTTGTTGCACACGGTAGGACAAAAATGTACGTGAGTGCATCTGGCTTTTCCTGGGATGTATTATCTGGATACAGGAAATCTAGGCTGAATTCAGAATACAGGAAGACTTTCCTTTTCCCTGTGAAAACACACATACATGAGAATCTCAGATACATGAGGGTCTGCTTTATGAGGTCAGAATGCTTCTGAAGTGTTTGCCCAGAAAGAAATCAGCCTTTTGTTTAGACCTTTGTGCAAAACTGAGCAGGTAAACAGAACATACTCTTCAAACCCACCACACAGTGTCTCTGTTGGCCTTGCCTTGACCCTTACTGGATGGTGTTGTGCGTGGGGGGTTTTCACACAGGGTTGTTCTCTGCAGTTTTTTTTCTAGACTATAAAGCACCACTCAACACAGTAGGTGTTACCAGAGGTATAATTGTGTCTGTGTTGTTACCCCCTAGTAATGTTTGCATATCCATCCTCTGCATGTCTTTAGCCCCTGGAATGCAGTTCAGCAGCAGTGCATCACAGTTCCCATGGCATTGCAAATTCCTCCCCATCAGCTGCAGGCACACAGCCAGTCCCCATCTCACAGGGGTACAGTTATGTGTGATGAGCCTTTTTCCTTTGCATCCCAGATTTCAGCTCATCTCATCTCTTGCCTGTGCTGTGCTGGAAGGGGCCTGTCCTGTTGCACAATAGTGGCAGCACACTTCAGATGTCACCTTTAGAGAAAGCCATCATACCTGCTCATCCTACTCTGCCAGAATCCTCATTACACTGAGAAATGTGCTCAAAAGTCAGTCCTTTTTTCTTACAGTTACCTTTGCTTGGTCATTGGGGCTGTGCTGGTGTTGAGCTGTTGGAGGCTGTTTTGTTTGGGGTTGTGGTGGTTTGCAGAGAGCTGAGGAATACTGAGGACCCAAGGGTGATAACAACAAGAGAACATCAAGGGGCTATTAATGGTCTGGAAACTTTAATAGTGAGAACAGGAGAAGAAGAAACTGATGCAAAGAGCTGTGGGCTATCTGACAGATGCACAGGATGAAGATTGCAGTTACATGATCCTTGGGAGGTTTTCCTCTTAAAAATTCTTTGAATTATATTGATCCACTGGAGTGATTTGATGCTAGTATGCTGCTTTGCATCATGTTACTGAAGTGATTTTTGTGTCATTTTATCCTAAAATGTGTGCTACATGGTTGTAAATGTTTTTAAGTGGAAAAAAGCTTCAGAACTCAGAGATTGCAGTACTCTATTAGGTTAAATATTAATTTTTAATCATAATATTGAAACTTATTTGTTCCCCAGACAAGAAGCACACCTATGATTACAGAGAAATAAAATAAAAAACCTACTTTTCATAGGTGTTTCTACATAAGCCATTTGCATGTGACAGAAAAGTGGATTTCCATATAAACAAACTTCAGAAGAAGTAAATATGTTACTTGGATGTTATAGATGTGAGTCAATCACTTAATTTGTTCTGCATAAATATTCATTTTTGTTTGAAGAGGGTTTTTTTTCTGATTGAAATATATAAAATATCTTTTTGTCTCAAGATTTCAGTATAGGCCCAGCTTTATTATTAACATAATGCAGCTGACTTGATAAATATTTCAGTTAATCCATACACAACGTGTATAAACTAGAGATGGAAAAGTCTGAATAGATGTTTTACCCAACCAGCTGAAGGGGCTTTTTTTTCTCTAATATATCCTACATGCTGTTCTCCTGTAATCTTTCCAGATTTTAGAAAATTAAGAGTTATCTGAGATGTCCCTCAGGCAAGATGTCTTGTGCAAAGAATTTACATGATGCTCAAGACAAAATTGAAGAGCACTCTGTTTATGAACAGTGCTAAGAAACAGTGTTAGGAGTCAGAGGGTAGCTGGAGTGCTGACTTTGGGTGATATATGAAAGCAAACTTTTTAACAAGTGTGATAACTATAGACTTGAGGCTGCTTCATGTACAGAAGGGGTGTTACACCTCCTCACAGGCCTGGCTTGTTAGTCAGCTTGGGAAATTACATTCTTATCAAAATTCCACATGAATTTCAGTTGGGATAAAATATTAATCTCTTTTTGTCCTAAACAGCTCATGTTACTATAAAGCTGCTGTGTTTCAGCTCCAAAAGACTTGCATTGCATTAAGTTATTAGATTATTATTTTGTGGTGCTATTCAATAATTTTGAATGAAAAGCATTTGCTTGTGTCTCCTTCCTTGCCTCAACCAGTCAGAAATTATGAACTTCAGGGTATTTTCAAACTTGAGACTTCACACTGGGTTGCACAGGAATGGGTGTGTATTTTAGACAGAGATGGACATGTTTGCCATTGTTAAGGAGATAAGAGGGGGTTATGCCCATTTGCATAATATAGTATGCCACATCCTGCTTTAGGAAAAGGTGTGTATGCCTTGTGTTTTTAGCCTGAATTTCTTTCATACAGTAAAATGGAGCTAGCAGATGAGGCTGGTGTCCTCTGGTGGCTTTGATATGTCTCCTGAGTAGAGTAGTTTTGCCCTATGTACCATAATGAACATGGTGTAATTGACCATTGGAACATCTTGCCCCAGTAGGTTCTCTGTCACTTGAAGTCTTGATTTAAACACTGTAATTTTCTTGAGAGACATGTTCTAATACATCTAAGATCTAGAGAGCTCAGGAGAGGTGCTACTGAGTGGAAGTCTACATCCTATTTAACCTGAGACCTTAGACTAGGTAGTCCAGAAACCTTATTTTTTTTTAGCTTTAGAAACCACATGAACACATTTTTGGCTGTATCAAGATAACATCCCATGGGCTAATCTGTTTCACTCAGCCAACATGTCACTGAAACGTTCCTTTCTTAGAAGGTGTTGTGAAACAAAGTACTGGGATCTTTGCAGATTAATGGTCAGAGGCTTTCATTAGGATTTATCTCATCAGTTGTCTTCCTAGTCTCTTGTCTCCAGTGGTCTCCTTGCTTCCTTCTTTAAAATCATCTCTGCCTCTTCTTTCACAAAGATGACCTTTTCTGCAGACAAAAAAAAAAAAAAAAACCACAAAACCAAAAACCCCAACAAAACAAACCTTACTTGCTTCTGTCTATCACAGCTTAGACTTGGTAAAAGATGTTCTATTATCTATTAGTCTCACCAGCTTGACAAGATTTGCATTTTTATGACTTAGCAAGCTATTTTAGGATCAGCTTGGTACATGGTTGGATTTGTCATCTTTCTAAATCTTCTTCTTTTACAAGAGCAAAGTAGTCTGGGGTGACATAGTCTTGTGTGTCTGCATCATCAAAACAGAGCAGGTACCAGTGATGGCCTCTTCTAAAGGTACTGGGTTGGGCTCAGTTGGTGGCACTGCTATGGTCTTGTTCCTGGAGAAGGAGACTGTGAGTAGAGCTTTCAGGTCACCAGAAGAAATTCATCACTAAAACTGGCCCATTTGTGTCACTAATGCTGTATCTATGTACAAAACTCACCCCATAATGCATAGTTAGAATTTACTACTCTGCAAAATAACTGATGAGAGGAGCATACCTGAATGGATTTATTTAGGTTAAATTGTGCCATGGGAGTGGTTAGAAATTATGAGTTATTTGAAAGCAAAGAAAATTTATATTATAGGGAAGCAAGATTTGCAATGAATTAATCAGTTGCATATGTAAGGTAGGTGTCTGTAATTTGTGTGAGGGGAACTTAGTGTAAAATAGGATCATAGGGTTTTGTTGTGGATTTTTAGCATCTGTTTTAGGGATTGTACACAAAATTTGAGATTGCTGGTCTTTTCCTTTTGTGATGCAAGTGCAGAATACTGTGCTGTGCCCTATTATTGTGCTTAAATTGGAACTGATGCCACCGTGGAAGCACTGTGGTTCTTTTTTGCATTCAGTGCCTGTGCAGTTCTGAAGCAGCCTGCAGGCGCTCTATTGTAGTTTGCCTCACACAACACTTGGGGCCCAATTTTGAATGGCTTATGCATTAAAGAGACATTTTCCTTATTTTTCTAAATGTTTAGTATTGTTCCATGAGGAAATTTGTAAATTTTGTTTGCTTTAGTACTGCATTTTAAAGAAAACCCTTTCAACCTGGCAGGCGACAGCTATGTTTAGCACTTGTGTCCGATCATGAAGTGAGTGTGTCTCTGTGTAGTTCACAAAATAAATTATACAATATATAGTCATATCTGTTGTTTTCTGGAATTTGACTAAGGCTTACAACTTCAAAGGTGAGGCTGGGCTCCTTTTTTGTGTTCAGAGAGGGTGACTAAACTATTGTGGCCAGCATTGCAGTGTAAGACTTGTGAGGCTCATCCTTTGTTTTAATCTTTAAGTTCCTCAGGAGTCATCCATAAAGGATATCCCAGTGGGGGAGTTGAGGTCTTGTGGACAGTTGGTGGAGGGGGCAGAGTAAAAATTCTGGAAAAATCTGCAGAGCTCCTTTCAGGATTTCCACTTTTGTTCCCTTTGGCTGAAATAAGTCTTTGAAAATGGTGCTGTGGAAGTGGGTAAATGAAAGAGAACTACATGGGGCTAAGGAATGGTGATGTTCTTTTGGGAGTTCAAGGCATTTATACAGTTTGAGAAAGAGAGTGGGGAGCTCAGTATTTGATAAAATCTACTGGAGCCCTCTAATTTGTTGGAAATAAAAAAAAGGAAAATGGAAAAAAATTTAGGTTATTCCCTTGTTTAATTTGCTAGACTGGTACTAATTCTGCAGTTCACTTACTGTACTAGTTAATTTCAATATCCACTCTGCATTCTTGATTTCAACAGGGGAGAAGGTGGATGCTGAGGGCAAAAGGGTACAGGATTGGAGGGGGTTTGAGTGGATCTTTGCAGCAAATTGTGCATACCCTTTTCACAGCTGTACCTGAATACAATTCATGTAATTTTTTAAAATTATTCCATGAGGTTTTTAATTGTGGAATTGTTTTTCCACTTAAGTGAAGCTTCCCAAAAATAATTTTTCTGTCAGATTTTATGAAACTAGTTGGAAATCCTCTTTTAGAAAAGATGAACTTGTAAGTAATAACACAAATAATATAGAAAGTATTTTCTAACAGCATCTAATGTCAGAGTTACTTCATTCTGCAAGGTTACTTAAATTTCCAACAGGGCAGAATGCAGGTGCTCTAGAGATCCTATCAGCCTGTAGCCCTCATTCTTCATTCATGCATTGCTTCCTTTGTAAGATGAAATGTGGTTTTGCTTACAAATCTTCCCCTTACTCCACAATCAGCTCTTTAAACCAACTCAGCTACCATTTCTGATGATTTTTAAAGGCACTGATTAAACTTCCCAAAACAGTCACAATTCCTCTTAAAATATCAACAGAAGTTCGTGCTTCCAAAAGTTGGTCAGGATGAGGCCCCTAACATTGCCCTGTGTATATTTCCATACAAGGAAACAATGTACAGAGGAGTGTTTCAATATTTTGAATAGTCTTTTGAGTAAAAACTAGTTCAGTTAAGTACCTTAGCTCTCTTCTGTGGGAACGGTTGTTTCACACAATAGAATTCCCTCGTACAGTTGTCTCTTTTCAGAGAGGTTCATTTAATATTTGTCCATGGTATCACCAACTGCAGTGCTCATTGAATGGTCAAGAAGGAAAAGTGCCTGTTCTGAGCAGATTCCAATCTAAGGACGGACAGCTAGACAGATAATATAAATGCGAATGTATAACAAATGCGGAAGAAGAAAGGGGTTGCTGGTGTGAGGGGGAGGAGAGACACTTCAGCATGGTGGAGCCGTATTTTAATCACTCCAAGGAGTAACAACAGGTTGCATTATGGCAGGTCTGTTATTTAATGCTGGTGGGGTTTCTTTTTTTTGTTAGGTGACTGCCATAAAATGTATTTATATGTTTGTGCATAAGAAACCGCATCCTTTCCATAAAAAATGTTGGTTGTCCTTTCGTATTGAAAGAAGGTGAGTTTATTTCAAACCTCTAAATCTCATTCTGGTCTAAAGCTGCCCAAATGGCATTTATACTGGTGACTTGCTTGACAAGGGTTCTTTGTGAAGGTGCAAATGTGCTGCAGTCTCCCTGCTGTACAGTTAAACTTTCTGTGAATAAATCATTTTAGTAGATTGGGCCAGCAGAGGATTGCTTGTAGTGCATTGTGTGTGATTTAATATTATGCGATATGCAATGCTGGAGCTTAGTTCCAAATCTCCCAAATGATGTAACATGTACCAAAGACTGAGTCCAGATTGTTTTAGCACCTAAAAGGCTGGCAGTAGCAATGCTAAAGTGCTTGTGACTCCTTAAACAATTTAAAATCTTTTGTTTCTCATAAAAACCATTTGAGATATTGACACGTTAAATTCAGTGAACTGCTGAGCCAGGACCAGTAATGCGCTCTTGGATTCCCACCCACTTTCCTGGGGAAGGGGGTGGGCTGGTGTCAGTGGTGTCCCTTTCATCTAGGTTCCCTGCAGAAGTTCCCTGTAGACTTGTAGCAAACCCATTTATAAACAATGTGTCAACATACAGAGAGCAATAAGAAAATGTCAGTAAAGATTGAGTTTAATTAAAACACGGCAAAATGATATACTCAAAATTGAGTTATTCAGGTATTATTTTTGAAATCAGCAAATTTATTCAAAGGAGAATGAATAATTTAAAATAATTCTGTTCTTAAGGAGTCAGTCTGGAGCAATGTAACTTCTGTTCAATTACTTCTTTACCAAAACCAGTACTGAAATGGATGAAATATTTCACTTTTTCTGTCTTCTCAGCAGGTGAGATGATTTTTTGGGAGGTAGAAGAAAAGATGAATTTTAGTTGTCTGGGACATCAGAATTTATAAATCATTAATTAGAAGAAATGGATCCTGTGCTTTCAGTTTGTCTGTGTGACAATTAGATCAAAATGTTAAAAAAGCAACCTTTTGGGCTGTGGCTGATAAAGTTTTTGTAGCTTTAAAATTTGCTGGGGCGCTTACAGTAGTCATAAATGGTTTCAAAGAGGCTTCTAAACAAATTTATAATTCCTTTATAACTCCTGTGAGGGTGAATTGGCTGCCAGCTGCAATCAGCCAGAGTCAGAGCTGTGCTCCCCTGTGCTCTGGGGCAAGCTGAGTGCAAGGGCGCCGCTGCCACGGCTCCTCCTGGTGAGCAGGACCTGCTCCTGGGAGAAGTGGGCACAGGGGCACTGGGCAGGGCTCTTTGGGAGTGCTGCTGGGGGGCCCTGGAGGGAGTCATGGGTGCTTTGTGGCCGTGCAGCAGCTCTCAGGGCGAGGGACAGCTGGTCCCTCACAGTCAACTGGGCATGACATTCTATGGGACTAAATATCCTTTGGCCAATTTGGGTCACCTGTCCTGAACATGCTCCCTCCCAGCTTTTTGTGCACCTGCTCCATGGCAGAGCATGAAAAACTGAGAACTCCTTGTTTTAGAGCAAACACAACTTAGCAACAACTAAAGCATCAGTGTGTTATCAATATTAATCTCATACTAAATCCAAAACACAAGCACTAAACCAGCTGCAAAGAAAATTTACTCTATTCCAGCAAAAAAGTGGGCTTCTTTTCTTCTTTCCTTAGCTCAGTTTACAAATTTTTTTTTCTTTTGGTAAAAAAGTTACAAAATGTACTTCTGTTATTCATCATCATTAACTTGCCTTTTTATTTAATAAATTTTTCAGGAAATGAACTTTTGAAAATAGTAAGTGTAGGTAAATATTTCAAGTCTTCCTTTTTTGAATATATGAAAATTAAAGAGCTGTGAATCCTTCAGTCTTTCAGGGAGGTGGAAGATGTTGCACATTTCATTTTGATTCTAGTTAAGTTGCTTAATACTCTAAGAGTGATATAGAGGAATATGGAACTTCAGAAATAAGCTTAAGCTGCACATGTTTAGAAAGAGTGCCTCTTTAAAAGGGACTTCTAAGAATCAAGCACAATGATTCAGCAAAACCTCTATGTTTTCTGTCTCTGTGTGTGAAAAATCAGGTGTGATTCCTGGATTTGTATTATTAATATGAAATAATATGTACAATATATTTTCAACAACACCTTTCTATTGGTGATGTTTCCAGTGATCTTATGAAATTTTTCTCCTTTAGAATATCAGACTTTTGTTACACATGGATGTGTCATAAGAGGTATGTTGCTGGAGAGGGGAACATGTCTTCACCCTAGAGCAGAAGTGGTATAATATGTGAGTTTTTATTGAGAAAATGCTTGTTTTAAACTCTGCACTGCACTCCTAAGGATGGCTTTGTGTGTAGCAGGTATAGGGATATCCATTTATTTAGGGATATCCATTTTAAGGACAGTATTTAATTATCACACCCTCTTTTAGTTACTTTTTTCACTCCCTGCCATCTCAGGTGTGCATCTGTGACATATGAACAGTTACCCTTTTGCAGTGTGAGGAACTTGTCAGGTAAAAGCAGAGATGCTTTTGATCCCATGTGAGCTCTTTTCTTGCTTTGACCTGGCTTTGTTTCCCTTTATAAATAGCTTGGTAGTACATCTAATATCTATTTCTTCCTTCTATTTTAAGTATTTATTACAAATGTAACAAGAAATCCTGGCTAGGGATGTATTATAGGAAACTGAAAAATTCTACAGATAAGCAGAGCAAGCTTTGAACTGCAGCAATATATGTATAAAACATACACACATACACAGAAATAAGGCCTTTACACCATGTCTACTGTTGTAAACAAGAAGCAAAGAACATTTTGCTCCATAATTCCACCTTTATACAGTTGGTTAATTCTGCAGAGCTTCTTAGTTCCTAAACTGCAACTGGGTACCTGTAGTACCAGCAGAGGTATTCCCAAGGGACTTTGTATTTCAGTTGAAAGGTGTCCTGCAAAGAAGCAGCTGTTTGTCTCTAATGAAGGACCCTGGCTTTGCCCTTCTGATCTTAATAAATCCAGCCAAACTAACTATAGAAGTGCATAGATTAGACATTGGGAAGAAATTCTTCCCTGTGAAGAATTTCTTCAGTGAGGGCTAGGCATAGGTTCCCAGAGAAGCTGTGGCTGCCTCATGCCTGCCAGTGTCCAGGGCCAGGTGGGATGGGGCTTGGAGCAGCCTGGGATAGTGGAAGGTGTCCCTGTGCTTGGATAAGCTTTAAGGTCCTTTCCAAGCCACACCATTCTGTGGTTCTAGGCTGGTTAGGCTCAGACTCAGTAGAAATCCCGCTGTGCCACACAGGTCCTTTGGGATCTGAGCAGCTGACCCAGCACTGTGGGAAACACTATGCTGTTCATGAACTTCAGTAGGAAATGAATTCAGAAAGGGGCGTGTGGCCTATGGGGAGGTTAAGAGAAAGTGTGGGCTAGCTGCAGTTCACACAACTTATAATTGTAAGAATACAGCTGTGAGGACAGTAAAGCGGATTTTCTGAGTCACGCTATGGCTGTGAAACAACAGCATCCTTGCAGGGGCAGAGTGTGCTCTTTAGGTAATTCTCAGACACCTCTGAAAGGCACTCTTCAACTTTATTTTTAAATGTATTGCATGAGGTATTTGTGAGGTTCTAGTTAATTTGCTGAGAGTCAGTCCTGACTCCTGTAATCTCGCCCAGTAAATGACAGGCTCATCTGTAGCAGCTATGGTGGGGTCTTGTGTTCGCTGGAGTACATCAGCATGGGTCTGATTGCAGCCTGGAAATTAAATGGTGTTCTACCATTCACCCTGTAACCAACACAATTGCCAACACCTTCTGGTAATCAAGATGAATTCAATCATGTTTGAAACCTACATGACATTTCAGCCGTGTTTCTTGTAAGGAGTTCTGAAATCTGCAGCCTCTCCATGAAATAAGCTGTTAAACTGACAGGTTTTCTTAAGAGTGAAGATCTGATAAATGATGCCAGTTGTAGAGCTTCGTTTCAGTTTAGTAGTAATTCTATGAGCCTGCAAAATGATGACACATTTGATCTAGTGCTAAGAAAGTAGTAGATTTTTAATTATAGCCTCCTTCTGTAGGAAATTCATAGTAAAAAAACATTAGAATGTGAACTTGGAGGTGGCCAGGAATTTCATCTCCTTTTCCAGGCAGTTTTTTCCTACTTTTTTTTTTTTTTTTGGTGGTTAAAATAAGAGTAATTTCTTTTAGAAAGCTGTGTGTGGATGCCACTATGTGAGATTATTCAGGAATGCTTGTTGATGTGCAGGAATTACTTGCATGTTTGCAATTGGATGCCATTACTTCCCAGAAAAGAGCTTGCAGCAGCGTTCTCACCTGGAGAGAAGCAGAGCCCAGATGGGGAAGGGACAGGTGTTTGTTACTCATTGGCCTTTCTTGGAATTATTTTTAAAATTAATATAACTGCTTCTGAAAGTTTCAGAGACAAGAGTTTTAAGGGTGGTTTTGACTGTGGTTTAATGGAAACACTTTTAAAGTCTGGTTTTATAAATCTTAGAACTTCACAGTTGCTGGCCTGTCAGAAGAAAGCTGTGAAGACCAAGTGCTTTTCCATGAACTGATCACTGGTGTGTGTATGTTATTGTAATGGCAGATGATGGAGAGATTAGTTTTATTGCTGGTGTTTTTCTTCCTCTACTTGACCCTTGTGATTTTCTGATTTTCTTTTTTGTTTTAAGTTGCTGCTCTGTGCTGGAATTTACCATACTATCCTTGCATTAGCTTGATTTCAAAGTCTTGAATAAATGTCTCCTTTAAAGAAGGAAGAATAAATTCTGACTCAGTTTTAATTGTAGTACACAAAGACAAAGCCCATTGCAAACCAAGACTGTTTATTGTCCAGACACACGTTATTTTTCTCCTTAGAAAACAAGTGTGCACCTTTGTTTCATTATTTCTTCCTGGTAAGTGGACATTTTGTAAACTCCCACCTAAGGGCATGGCACCTCAAAAAAGGACTGTGTCAAGGTTAGTTGTAATGAGTAAAATATGCAAATTCAAATTAAAAATATTTTCTTAATCGAGGATGCATAAATTATTCCCAGTGGGCACCTAAGTGACAATAAATTTCGCATGCCTGGGAATTAACATGCCCCACTTATATTACTTTTCTGTTCCATTAAAAAAATGCATTATTCATTTAAATGGCTTCCATCGTATTTAGCTTCTGAAAAAGAGATCAAACTGCTATTTCAAGACCTAAATTTGAGCAACATATAAACCAATTTTGTGTATACTTTCATACTAAACTTGAAAAAAATCTTACATTTGCCATGTCTTCAAAAGTACAAAAATAAAATCATGCAAAAACCAGACAAAGCTACTCAGCTAATCACTGTGATTAACGGAAACGATGTCAGCATTTCTGATGCCTAATTTTGGAGTATCCGGGGTGTTTCTGTATATTTGAGCTGGGGTTGCACCCCTGTTAAACCCTTGCTATGGCCAGGCAATATGGTGCATGAGCATATTTTGTCCTGTCCTCCTCCCAGGGTTGAATGCTTGTCCCCTGATCTGCCTCTGCAGGCAGTTCTGCTCTGTCTACCCCACGCAGGGCTGAGAGGGGACAAAAGAAGCTAAAGCTTGAATTTTCAATGGGGGCCAAGGCATGTTGGAGCTGGGAATATGCAGGAGGGAATGAAGATCTGTGGGGATGGCATATAGAGCTCTTGGCTGTCCCTCTGTAGCTGTCTTTTGATAATCTTTAACTACCAGTTTGCTCATGTGAGCAGCAGTTATTAAAAATGGGGGGTAGTTTATCTGCACGCTTTCTTCTTAGCTAAGCAGGTTTGAATGTCCAAGGGTTTCTGTGAGCTCTTACTCGGTGTATACTGAGCACATTGCATCTAATCATTCATTTTTTTTCAGGCCCTTGGAGGTGCTTATAATCCTAAGGATGCCATAGAAGCTCCGATTCTCTCCATGTAAATCATTTACAGTGGGATTTCAAAAGGGCTCAGCCTAACCCTGCCTCCTTAGAAATCAATTGTTAAGGTCCTTGTGACTTCAGTGGGAGTAGTTACGCCAACACAGAGTGCTTTGAAAATGCCTCCCTAAACTGTAAATGAGAATATACATTTGAGAATGTTGCAACCTAATTTTTAGACTGAGCTTGTGATGGTAGTAACAGAGTGCCCTAGATTTAGTGCTGTATCTACTTGATTATGTCACTTTGCCACCTTGTCTGAATTTGGCACTGTAATTCCTATTTATATGGGATTTATTCTTTTTGTCTGTTTGGTCTTTCTTTTTTTATTGTAGTGATCTTATCATTCCAGCTCTACACTGTACCCACAGAAATATTTAAGAAACTCTTTACCCTAAATGCTTCAGTATACATAAACATGATATACTTTCATGTATGTGTGTATATATATTTTTCTTTTTCTATTTTTCTGCTTGTACATGTTTAGAGACAAAAGCAGATGTGAACTAAATTAAGATTTTTTTGGATTTGCACGTTGGTATTTTTTGTGGAGGGGGCTGTTTTTGTTTGTTTGTGTTCTTTCTTTAAAACATCAAAAGAAATATTTAGGTGGCCCTTTATAAACATTGGCATAGTTCATTGTTCAATTATGACTGTAATATTAGACATGCTAAAACCATGACAGATTTTAAAACATATTTCAAAAACTGAGTCTGGAGGTAACAGCTTTATTACTGCATGATGACTTGACCCATATTTCCTAACATGATTTCCCTACTGTAACTTGTTCATGTAAGTCTAATGATATCAGTTGACCTTGACAGCTAGACCTAAAAGCCTGTGGTTGTCCTGTTTTTTTAGGATCTTTTAGATTTTTCTTATTTTAGTTTTTCAGCAATTTCAAGAAATCCCTTTTAAATATAGAATACCAAAAATTCTACCAAGAAGGTATAACTAATTCTAAGCAACCAGAATTTTTGCAATTTCTTTGAATCTTTGGACTGAGCATATTTTGTATACAGTTGCACAGTGATACCTCTCTCTAGCATAATTCTTAACACCTTTGTACCAGACAAATAGTGCTAATTACACAGCCACATAGAAAAATTACTCTCAAATACTCTCTGTGTCTTTAGTGGGAGATGACTTTGCTGTTGTTTAGAATTATTCTTAACCTTTAGTTCTGCCTTTAAATGAATAATTTTTATTTGGTCTTTTTAAATCACCCTTTTAGTAAGTATTTTCCACTTTCCCTAAGTAAAATTTCTAGCTGGAGTACCTTGACCTGAAGACTAGGTCAGGTTTAGTGATAATGATGAGATTAATGCCAGATATTTTAAAATCCAATCTGTCAGAAACATTAGATTGGTGCATAATAATGTAAAGGGGACACTGCCAGCTTTCCAGTGAGCATGTCACTTTTAGCTCTGAGATCACATCTTCAAACTTGCTTTGAGCCCTTTAAGAGCAAACCTGAAAACCACCTCATTACTATGCATAGAAAAACTACTTTAATCACTTTGAGATTTCTAAAATGTATTTGTTAAAATCTTTCTCTCATTCTGAGGCTGATATCATTTGACTAAGGGCACTGAGGGAGCCTGACTTGGGAGATATTGGGACATGAAAATATTGGAAATTCTTATAAGCAGTGTTTAAAATAGCTTTTCTGTAAATGATTTGGTTCACATAGAAAAAATGATTGTCTGGTGCTGTGGTTTGGCAAGCACTCATGATGAATATGAATAAATTCACAGGTGATTTCACCTTTTATGAGTAACATGACCACGGTTTAAATTGTCATAGCAACTTTTCCAGCATCATGAATCCTCCCCTTCTTGTGCTAGCCAGTAGGGTATAGGCAGGAGAGACATGGAGTGCTGGACAGAGTCCAGTGAAGGGCCACAAGGATGATTAAGGCATTGTCTTTGTATCATCTATTCCCAGAGCAAAGTCTAAGACTTTGGAGAAGAGAGAGTTCAGGGGATTTTATCAGTGTACCTTCAAGGAAGGGTGTGAAGAAATCAGGGCAAGGCTCTTTTTGCTGGTCTCCAGTGACAGGACAAGAAGCAATGTTGTGGTTTTGCTCTTCGCTCTGTGCCCATGTGCAGGTAGCCTAGATCTAGAGTCCTTCTTCCTCATTAGCCAAGCTTAAACACTGCTCTGTACACAGGAGCTGCAGTGCAGCCCCTTTGGCTTTGCTGTGCTCCTCCTGTCCTGCATCAGCAGGCCCTGGGCTGGTGGGACAAGGGCTCTGCTGGGTCCAGGGGGAGGAAATGGCCAGAGAGCTCAGGAGCTGCTGCCCAGGGCCTGAAGCTGATTTCCACCATCCCAGTCTCATTCCTGTATCTTACAACCCTGAAGAGAGCAAAGCCATACCACCTGAGTGCATTCCATGGCAATCCCCTTCTACACCTTTCCTGTCAAACCCATCCATCTTGAGCCAAAGGAGAGCCTTCCCACATTCCTTTGTAAGGACAAACTCTTTAGTGCAGAGATGTTGGGGAGAATACTTGTCAGGAGAGGGTGCAATGCTAAGAAATAATTTTGTTGGTATATCTATCTGTCCATACCAGATGCTGAAAGCATCATTGAAGGGCAAAATAAATTCTTTTGGGGTTTTGGTTTGGTGTTTAAAAAAGTTAAGTAGGGAAGTTTTGGGGTTTTTTTCCTTAATTTTGGTTTTCTTTGGCCTTGATGTTTTTAGTTTTAATCAATTATGATATTGGAGATATTTCAAGTAATAAATGAGCTCTGTGATTGGTATTGAAAAGGCAGGAAAGAGACTCAAGTTTTGCAGTCCAGTAACTTACTGTCTAGGAAATTTGGTTTTATATTGTTTGGTAGAAGGTAATGATGACTGAAAATTTTACATGTGTTGATTGTTACTGACAGGCAGGTTACAGACAACAACAGGTCTTGTGAATTAGTAACAATCCCATAGTATAAAATTATTTTATGAAACTACATTTATATGATCATTTTCTTGGAGACAGTTTGAAATTGAAGATGGAGGACATGAAAGGCAGAATTGTCCTTCTATGGAAATACTCCATACTTGAGCACTTAATGACCTGAAAGAGGAGGAAGTATTTGCCTGTTAGAGACCTAATAGCTCTTTTACACAAGTCTGGTTCAGCTAGATACATAGGTTTCTAGATTTTGGACACCTGTCAAATATGAGAATTAGCATAGAGGACTTGAGGAAAAATCATTATTAGAGCTACTCCAAGCTGAATGCACACTGAAGTTGCAATGAAATTTAGGTGTAACACTGGTGTGATGTATTTGATGTAAAGATATTTTTCCCCTTAAGTTCAGAGCAAAGTGATTTAGGTTTATTTTTTGTTTGGGGTTTTTTGTTTGTTTGTTTGTTGTGTTTTTATAATTTTGTGTATTGAAAAAGTAGTTTTTTTACCTCATAGGAAAGGAAAGGAAATAATAAATGGGATAGAAGAAACTAGTCATTACTAAATATTTGCTGCTGTTTGATGGGCAAAGTGTGGAGATCTTGCATTTGGTTTTAGGGGGGCAGAAATGTTGGTGTTTCAATGGGGCTTGCCTGCTTTATGATTTAAGTATTCTGGGTTCTTGGGTTTTATTATTATTTTGGAAAATAGATATTTACCGTGAGAAAAATATTCTTTATTTTTAGTTTCTTTTAATACTGGCACAGAGTTCTGTGGGTAGATTTACTGATAGACTGGATATCAGGCTTATGAAATGTTAATACAGCTCTTCAAAATATTTTGATAGATGTTAATATTGAAATAGCATTGGAAAATAAGGGAATATTTCAACATAACTAGCTAGCCCTTGTAGTTTGATCACCTGATCCAGTATTTTTGAATCCTTGCCCTTGCTGGGCTGGAATATGAAATTAAGCATTCAGATCTGGAAACCCCAGTCTCTGGAGAATTTTGCTCTTTTGGAAAAGGCAACTCTGTCAGCACAAAGGCATTTCTGGGAGGCATTTCAATGAAGATACGAAACTGTTGAGGCCACATAGAGAGAGGGAGAGCAGGGAAGAAATAAGGAAGTGTGTGGGTGAAAAATGCTAGAGAAACAGTGGGCCAACCCCACTATTTTTGTGCTAACTTGGGTTAAGCAACCCTACAGTATGAAAACTTATTGAAAAAATACCACAAAAAAACAGTAACAAAAAATGTTTAATATATTACTATTGAAATTAAAATGGCACCTGCTGACTTGCTTTCCTTTTATGTGCAAATCTGTTTTTTATAATTCCATTTCTGCATGATTCTACTAGTTTAAGAAAGTTTTAATACAGGCTGGAAATACTTTCTAATTGAAATTGATTAAAATATGTTTCACTCTTTTTGTGTGGTCTCATAGAATACATTTTTGCATTTAGCATCGGTGATTTTTATTTTTATCTACACCGTGTAAGCCGTTCATGTAACTTCAATGTGTGCTGGATTAGCTTCTACTGTTAGCATTCCTTTTTATTTCCAGTTGCTGGAATTATTGCAGCTGATTTTGCCCCAGGCACAGTTCACTGGGGAGTTGGTACCTGGGGTTCTGTTGATATCCCTGTCACTGGCAAGGTAAGGAGAGGTTGACTTGCATTCGCTATGAGTAGCAGGCTAGAAATAAATCATTTTAATATGCTTTCTGAAGATAAAATTAGGAGGGGCAGTGGGTGTCTTGCTGATTATTTATATGCACACCAGTAGTAACTGGGAACCTTGACTGTGGTTTTTTAAACAATATTCTTTCTTACTGATGTGTTGAGAAACAACTCTTGCTCACACAATGAAGGAACTAACCTATCTCAAAGGGAGTATTTTCTGTATGACAAATCAAAATGATATTTTTTTTTTCCTTGAGATAAAAAATGCCCTTCTAAATGAATATCTGTAACAAAGAAAATTTACCACTGAACTACAAAATTTTAGCTTCTTCTCCATTCAACAAGTTTCTTTTGTGGCACCTCAGAGCAGGTTCATGAAAAGCTTGTGTGCCATGAGTCCATTTAATTCTTTGTTTCGTTGCTGGCTCTGATGATGTTGGATCAATAAAATAACTTGACTTTTAGAAGCGCTTACTAATTCCTTTTTCCCCTAATAGCATGGAAGGAATTACACAGCTGAATGAGATTTGTTTAGATAGTCATGTAATATGAATATCTTTTAAAAGAACAGAGCACTGAAAATGAGCTCTTTTTAAAAAGGATTCAGTTTTGACAAGTCAGTGCTTAGTGTTTGAATACTCGTGAAATGATTTCCTTGCAACAATGCCATATTTAGCACACTAATAAAAGAGAGGAAGGAAAGTGGATCTTTGATAAGCTAATTATTTTTGGAACTTGCATCAGAGTTTAGTAAATCAGCATGCTGCATCTGCAGTGCTAACCAAACTAATCTAAAATACTTGCCTCCCTGTGGAGGTATAGAAATGTCATAGTCTGTGGAGACCTGCACTGCATTTATGCAGGTCTGCCTTTTCTGTCATAGATTCAACAGACCTTTCCAGAGAAGAACTACAGTACTTTAAACAACATTAACGTGGGGTTTAAAGAGATTAATGAATATCAGCCTTGTACTAAATAAATCTTTATCACTTGCTTTACCTACTGCAGTAATTGCCTCTGTGCAGTGGAACCCATTCAGTCTGTCAGCTTGCCATTAATCTCAAATACATCTTTGACAAAAGAATCTACCTTATCTTCATTTTGGTTGTGTCTGTGTTTGTATGTGAGCTCTGGCACTTAATCAGGTCATCAAAGTACCACATATGAATTTGTTTAGTTGTATGAATGCTATATGTTTGAGGAATTCCGACCTCATGTAACAAGATTTATAAATTAACAAAAAACCCCAGGGCTTCCAAATCTCTTTGTTAAAAAACATGTACCCATTCCTGTCACCAAATGAAATGTGTCAACAGTTTTGAGGGACATGACTGTACTATGTGAGGTTTATGCAAGCAAACAATATGTGTGTCTTGCCTCTGAAAACACCCTCACTGGACCTCCCACCCAAATAACAATAATTTGGGTCATTCTGTAGACAGCTTGTGTGAATTTGTGTGCATTTATGTTTATGGTTTCAAAACTGATTTTTGTTTACCTGTGTGATAAACCCCCTCTTTTAATATGGCTATCAAGTTATAATTGAGAATCAAGCTGCTGAGATATGTAATTAATGCACATATTTTATACTGGCTTCATAATGCAAACAATTTAAATTTTTATTTAGCCCTAATGTTACAATGAAATGAACTCTATACTTCCATGTGAATTTAAATTTCTTTAAGCTGTTTCTGAATTTTTTAAAAAAAGTATTTGTTAATTTATTATTTCTGGAGTATTTTCAGTCTCTTGTGAAAGGACTGTCTGCTTTTTTGAGCTCACAACTAAACATGTAACCAGAAGTCAGGTATTTTTGGATTAACAAGTAAGGATAAATTATATAAATGGATTAAGTTCTCCCTGGAAAGCATAGAGGTTTAGGAGGAATATAATTCTGTATGTGGAAGGAGCCTTGCAGATTTATTCAGGTAGCTCATATCTGCACAGATAATTGTGTAGCCAAAATTAAGTAAGAACATGAAAAGGCAAAGATTGAGTACAAAGACTGAAACATGAACTTTAACATGAGTCTGAAATCTTGTAGTTTTACACTGGCAGCCTTAAATTAGGTGCCGTTTTGGATTCCTTCCCAATAGGTAGGATTCAGATGAGGGTGTGATGTACTCATTAATTTCATCAAGGGAGATGATTAACAGCTGCATTTAAGCTGTTTAGCCTCAAAGGCTAGGGAAGAAGATGACCAAAACCTAAAAAACCCCAAATTTGCAGGGCATAAAACTCCCTGTGGATTGAAATATCTGCTGTAAGTGTTGCTGAACTAATAAGATACTGTTGAAGTCATCAAGAATGGTGAACTACTTTGTAATTTATTAAAAATTAACCTTTTAGGTTTTCTAAATGGAGGCTCTTAGAGGTGCTTATTTCATATTTTGAGCATTGCCCATGGTTGTAACTGCTGAAGCTGTGTGAGCAATGCAGGCAATGGCTCTGTTGGGTAGCAAGGAGGTGGGGACCATCAGTGTGGTTTGATGCAGCATGGTTAGGGAGGGCTCCCAGCAAGGAGCCCTCCCTAACCATGTGTCTGCCTGGTGCCATGGAGATCCAGTCCTAAATCAGCCCAGGTGAGCCAGGTGCAGTGTGACTGGGCAGGGCTCCCAGCATTCTGTGCCTGCCTGGTGCCATGGAGATCCAGTCCTAAATCAGCCCAGGTGAACCAGCACAGCACTGACCCCATGGGCACCGTGCTGCTTCACACAGGACAAGGTGCTGCTCTGGTCTTGTGCTGGGACCCAGCTGTTCTGTGCTGATTTGAAGAATTTGTCCTTCCTTGCACAGCTTAGATGTTGTCTACTCAATATCACACTTAAAATTAGGAGACCTGGGACCCCTGTTTGGTGTTTTGCATGTTTCTCACATCACAATAGCTCTGCCCTTCACTGCCTTTCTCTAAGCACATTGACACAGATCTGGAAATGATTATGTAGAAATATTATGTAATATCATTGCTAAACACTAGAGGATATCCCCAACTTCTGTTTTGCCTTTGCATACCACATTTCTTAAAATCTTTAAGGACAATAGATTTCTAAGAAAAAAATGTTTCAGTGAATAAGCAAGGCAGTATATCCTGGTTATCCTGGAATTTCAAGTAAGTCAGGATTGGATAATCGAGGCTAATCCATACATTTATTTGAGCTGTTTTGATTAAGGGGTAGGTCTGTTCAGCGGAAAAACCACAAGTGAGAATTTGCCCTTTACATTTAGATTATTATTTTTATGCTATGTTTCTTGACCTTTCAGTGCTGTGTTTGGTGCTTGTGGTTGCTAAGCACATTTAGCTCCTTCTTTAAAAATCAGTCACTGATGGGTTTGAGACTGTATTCAAGAGCTGACAGAAAGCTTGTTTTTTGTGTGTATTGTTGTGGTATTTTTCCCCTCATTCACAGCAGTCCTCACATATCTTTTGCTGCTCAGCTGCTAAGACCATGACCCAGCTGATGCTGTAATGCTTCTTCCTTTTTCTTCTTTGACCCACTGTTTTCAGAGTTTCCTTGGAGTCTTGCATGTGAGCCACTCATACTGCAGCTTGATGCTTCTGCCTGGAGCTGCTGGTTTTGCCCTTGCTCTACAGTTGACCTTGCAAGGTCTTTCTTTCACAGTAAAAGACTTGAAGACCACACTCCTACAGAAGTGTTTATCCTGAGAGCTGTTCACGTGTCAATAACAACTGCAATAAACACATGATTTAAAAATCCATGCCAGCAAAGCAGAAACACTTTTGCATGTTGTCAGAATTACAGCTATTTATTCCAACAACTCCTCCCAAGTATTCACCCCACACTGCAGAACAGGAACTTTTCAGTATGCATCTCTTCTTATAGCCTGTTTTTCAATGTCTGACATATTGGCTGCATATTTGAGTTAGGAGATGACAAATAAGAGCTGAAAAGGTTTGGCCAAAATTCTTGAACTGTGTTCCAGAGGGTTATTGTGGTTTGGTCTAATTAATAATGTGCTCTCTTCAGAGCTTCCACTGACATATTCTTGCAGGAATGGCCATCAGATGCTCATGGATTGTAAAACTGATATGGAAGAGAGACAAGGGCAGAGACTTCTCTAGCTTTAGTCAGTGAAGACACTGGAAAGAAAGGGGGAAGTATAATTACTTCCAGAGTTCAGCCTGAGAAGGAAATTATTGGGAAGACAGCTGGATGCAGAGGGTGACATGAGAATGACATAGTCAAACCAGAGGGGTGGTAGAAAACCCTACCTTTAGCTTTCCACAGCTACCAGCATTCAATTGTGCTATTTTGGAAAAGGTTTTTCAGTTTCTCCTCTGCAAAATGTCTCTAAACTGTTGGATTTCATATCCATCTTCAGTCTTACTCTGGCTGCCTAGTTTTGCTCTTGATTTTAAGGATGTGATGAGAGCTTTTTCAGCTACCAGCAGACACATGACATCAGGAGGTTTTGCTACTCCTGCTCAAGCTCAATGTTACCTGCAGATGCATTCACTATTGTCTTCTAGGATTTTTATAGCACATCATTCACCCATACACATTTTTTGAAGAAGCTTCTCCCTTATGTGAAGAATGTTCTATGGGTCTACTAGTGTCTCAACAACATAATTATACTTCAGTAATTGTATTTTCATCTTTTACTACAGTGATTTCTGCCTATTTTTATGAGTGTAGGGGGAAGCAGTGCTCTAAATATACTTGAGGGACAGCTAAAATAGATGAATATTTCACATTTCTCCTTTTATAATTTTGTTCTTTTATAAAAAATCAAATTTGTCATCAGTTTTTAAGATGTTATTTTAAGAATTGTGCATTCCCGTTTCAGGCTTGGTTTTACTTTCTCACTACACACTTTCTCATGATTTTTGGGGAAGAATAAGCTGGGAACTCTGATATCTGTCCTGCACAGACTGGGCTGTATAAAGGGTATGATCTTGGAAGCAGCTTCTCATCAGTGTCCCAGACCTTCAGTGCCTCAGGATCCTTGTAAGGTTATCGTGTCTCATCCAACTTTTTTGTAGCTCTGTAAGATTTATGATTTTTTTTTTTTATTGCTGCAAATAGTGATTTCCAAATACAAAAAGTTCTAGTAGCCTACTAGTCAAGCAGATAAAATTACCAGAGAAGGAAAATTTACTTTTTCTCTGGTTAAACTCCTTGCTGGTTTTAAGGAAAGCTTTTTGAGGGATGCCTTGCTCTTGCATACCAAGTAACAAAATTTCCCAGTGTCAATCCTGTTTCTTTATGCTCTCAAACCATTGTTACCAAAGAGAGCATTTCATTCAGACAGGTCTCTTTTTGTCATTTTGGAGTTCAAATATTAATGCCTTTTTCTGTATCACACCGTGCGGGTCAGACTTGGCGGAAAATCGGAAACCGCGTGCATTGATGAAACAACTTCATTTTGTGTACTTGAGATACTTCTATTTTTGAGTCCTGTGTATCTGACAATAATGACTGGTGCTGTCCTTGCAGTGTAAAGAGACAAATACAGGCAAGTTGCTTGAAAAAGATATTTAATGTAGTTCTCAAAGCATTACAGCAAAGCTTTGAAATTAGACTTTATTGGGAATAATTAAAGGAGCAGGTTTGGAATCAGTTAAAGACCATACATATGTGTAGGAAGAAAAGTGGAACAATATACAGTGGAAGGATGTCACACATTGTTCTTGGATTTTCCAAGGCTCCTATGTGGAAAAAGATGAATTAGAATTAGTATGAATGGATGAAAACAGGTTTTAAAATATTTTCTTTCTTTTTCTCTTAAGGCACTGCTTCCATCTACAGCTTTCTTCCAAAACTTGAGATGAATGGAATCTCTTTTAACTTCAATAAAATTAGAAGTGCTATGAGAAGCCTTTGGGACAGGGAATTTTCACATATATTTTTTAATGAATGACATTCTTCAGCTGGCCCTGTACCCTGTCTAATATTTTGCACAGCCTTTGAAATTTTGGAACTGTATGCTTTATTTGCCATGGATATTTGCATCACTGAATGTATTTTTAGAGACTCTATTGAGAATTAAATTGTTATTAACCTATTGAAGATATGATACTATTTTTTATGGAATTATTTTCCACTTCAGAGAGATTTTGTGTAATATTGCAAATCAGGTTTAAGCCAAAATATGCACAATGGAATTTAAAATCCTTGTTTCCCAACTGATGATGATCGAATTAATTAACCTGTTGTTTACTAAGGAGTCTCAGTCCCTTATATTCTGTTGAATAGAGTGGCAGAACAAACTCACCCAGTCTTGTCCATGATGGGGGGGTGCTACTTATGGCAGCCCAGTGCAAATTCCTTTCTGGATCTGGGAGCCCACAGCTGTCCATGCCTGTGGGCCCTTGCTCAGCGTGGAGAGTGTGGGCTTGTCCCTGAACCAGGCACTGCAGGGCCCTTTCTGTGCAAGGATGCCAAGGGGTGGCTTCTGTTGTATTGTCTGTGCTTTCTGATAAAGGGGAGGATGATCCTCGGAAAATACTCCTGATGATGCTCAAAGTTTCTTGCTTTGGGATATTTTTGGTAGAATTTTTTTCTACTTTCCTTTAAAATAAAGTAGTCTGCCTTGATGAATGGCAGGTCTTCATCTTTCTTCTCGGAGAAGAAAGAAGTGAAGTAGCAGGTTTGATTCACCTTTTTCTTGAAGGATGTTGCAATAAATTCAATAAGTTGCAATGCCATCTTTATACCAGTGGTATTTTCTTTTTCCAATAGTCTTGGATTTTTCTTTATTTTTTTCCTTTTCTTCTCATGAGGTTTATGTGGCAACTTATGAAAATATATGTAAGTCTTCCTATTTGCTTTAATGCCCTGGAAAGCATTAAAGCCTGACCTCAGAAACACTCACCTCAACCCAGAGAGAATGAATTACCACCAAAATGTAAATATTAGTGAGGTTGGTCAGTTGGTTTGTTTTTCCTTTTCTTTTTTTCATTCTACAAGATGGTGTTTTTCTCTGAGCTGTTCAAGGTTCAATTTTGGCAGTTTGCTGTGGGCAGAGGCACTGTGGTCTGTGAAGACACACCAGTACAGATATCCACACCCAGTTTTTAGAATAAGGGATTATGAGCTACCAACTGGTTTTCATCAGCCTACAATTTTCCTGTCAAAGCCTAAAAGAACTACAAACAATTTTGTTTGTGGAAAAGCTCAGTGCCTGCTTATAATTAACATTGTGACAGTGGTTTTCACACAAGTCTATTGCTTATTTTATATAAACTTCAAAGGCTTTTATAAACATGAAATGTTTAACTACTGGAAAAATAAATAAAATTGAAACATTGCAATAACTTGGAGGAGATATTTTTTCCAATGTTTTCTGGGAAAATTGGTAACACAAGGTACATCTGGAGATCTGGCCCAGATGAGCTCTCTCCCCTGCTTAGGGCTGTGTGCAGTATGGTCTTTCCACCTCTTTTGTATGCACCAGGTTTTATTGAGGACAACAAGAACATGCCTTTGAAGAACTTTGTGTCATGTCATTTAGTTGCGTGTATGAGGTACTTCAGGGTTTCTGTCTGTTTAAACAATGCTCTAATCCATGGTGTCCTGCAAGCACATTCTCTTGGTTTGCTCTTCTAACTGCTGCTACCCCAAAGTCTTTTCTAACGTGTGTTCTCTTAATGTATATTTTTGTGACTAAGTGCCTTTCTGTAATGAACTTCCTTTCACATTTTCTTACTTCACAGGGTTCTGGTTTCAAAGTGGAAGATTTGATTTTATTTATGTCAAATTGAATACAAAAACCTCAAATTGTTGTATGGAGTTTTTGGGAAAATCTTTAGATTATTTGTTCTTAGGGTGTTTTTAAATCCATGAAGTAAATTATTTCAAATTGTGAATTTTTTTTTGTTTATTTGGTTATTAATTAAACATTGACATAATACCCTACAGAATAAGGAAACATTTTGACATCTGAAAGTAGAAAGTGGTGTAATTTAACAGAGAAGAGAAGGTGTTTTCTTTTAAGATCTTTAGCCATAAAATTCTATATAGCAAAGAGAAACTGAAATTTTGTTGTTTTTTTAATCTAACTTGCCCTTTTATATTAAATTATTTACACATTTCTATTTTATTTTGGTTTAAGAGATCTTTACCAGCACAAAAATAATCTCACATGTATAAATAAAATGGAATCTGTAGATTTTGACTATTAATGTTAGCATATATTCTTTATGCTACTTTATTTGCGGCTACCATATATTTTCATTTCTTTGTGTTACTCTAGAAAGCAAGTTTTTGAATTATTAGAATTATATGTTGTTTTCTTTTACTTCATTATGTTTATTTAATTGGAGGTAGGTGCCTGGTCCATACCAGACTTTGTCACACAGAGTAGTATTTTTTATACAGTTTTGAGTTGAGGAAACTATTCCTGAATGAAATTTGTTCATAGCAGTTATAGTGTGTAGCTCATACTGGGGAAGAGAAGAACTTAAATCAGACTCAAAACACACACTGTGAATTCTGTAACGTTTTGTATCATTTTTACAGTTACAAGATTTGTCTTATCTGGAGTGCTCAGGCATATCAGTTCTATCACCAGTTTCCACAGAGAGTTAGATATATTCTGGATGTGTGCAACAGCATTATGATGATGTGTCATCTTTCTTTTGGCAGTTTTTAAAACAGTTTGATTGCAACTGGAGTGTGGTGGTGGGGTTTTCCACTGACATTAATTGCAGGCAGAGGAGGTGTCTGTATCTCTGTTGTCTTTAGAATTTTGATGTGTGTTTGGGCTGCTGATACACAGGACTGAGGGGCTTCCCTTGGCACAACCCATGCCAGCCAATGGAGATAACTCTTCAAAAACCATCATTCCTCTTGCCTTCATGCTACTTAAATTGCCTTCTCAGTCACCAGGTAAGCCTGGCAATTCCCATATTAGTTTTTTGGTATTAATTTTTTTGGGAAGGATAGGTGAGGATGAGTGAATTTTGCTGTTGGCAAGGGACAAGAAAGGCCAGGTTCCCAACTCTCAGCTCAGCATGTTACCATTGCTGAGTGCAGACTTTAACCTGGGACAGGTGGAACATGGACAAAGTGCTCACAGAAATCTCAGTGTTTTGCTATGCAGTGCTCTGCACATTCCTTCCCTCTTTTTAAGTTCCCAAGACCAGATTTTGGAGCACCAAGTTCCTTGTGGAATCAGCTGTCTTCTGTTCCTCCTAACACTTCAGGAGTTGTACTCCAGCTGCCTGGCTGGTCAGATGCCTCTGTTGCAAAGCATCCTCCTTATCCTGGTGTCAGGAATGATGGGAATGGGAGTTGAGGCAAGGGAAGAGTCCTTAGCCAGCATCACAACAGAAGATCCCCCCTCTCCTTAGCCTCCTGGAAATGGGTCTGTGCTTGGCTTGTTGCCATGCATCTTTGAGTGGGGCATTATATCTCTCTGCTGAGCTGAACTCATGACTTTAAGGCCTGTTTGGGTTTGTTTTGAAAGACTTGGATGCAGCTGTCTCAAATTTCCACTCAAATATGTTCATTTGGCCTTGCTTGTAATGAGCTGAATTTCATATTGCCTGTACTGCACAGTCAGCTTGCTATACAGAATCTTAACAGCTTTAATAATTCCCCTAACCATCCAATTAGACTAATAATAAAGGCTTAATTACATATCCAGTTAATCATCAGATTTGTTCACTGAATGGCTTTAATTGGTAGATAGAGCTGTTACACTATTCCAGTTTGAAAGCTATCACCCATTTTTGCTCACAGCTATATCCACCCAATTGTTTTTTATGATTGGGATTTGACCAGCATTTATTGAGACAATGAAAAATCTCTTGAGCAAAGAAATATAACCACCCAGTGCTGTGGGAGCACCCTTCCACCTCTGGGTTCCTGTGTTCAAGCCAGGGCCTCTCTTCACAGTACTCTGTACTGCCCGTGTTGAAGGAATTCCGAATAGCAAATAGCTGCTTTACAGGTTTCCAAAAATGAAGATGTTCTGCATTCTGCCCAGGTAGTTCTTTCAAAATGACTGTTAAAGACTCTGGGACCTGGAAGCCCCTTGGCTTTGTAGGATTCAATAATGCACCACCTAAGCCATTTTGAAATAGATACTTCAGTAGCCCTGAGTCTTTTCTTATTATGGAAACATTTAAATTGGCTCATCCTGTAAAACCCTTCAGTTTTAAAAATGTAAAACCTAATTGCCTTATGGACATTCAAAGAATGGAGGCGCTTCTCTGGGGAGATTTTGCACTGAACCAAAAGATGACAGAACTAGTTACTGATTAAAAAGAAAAGAAGAGTTAACCTCTTGATGCCAGTTGTCAGGATTTCCCCCACATATATTTCTGCCTAGTTTAATTGCTACTATAGTTCTACACCACACAGATCTTATTTCATTTTTTTCAGGGTTGAATGGGGTAACTGGTTACAGAAACCTCATTGTCCCAGTCGTGTTCCCTTCATGCTTTCACATCAAATGTCCTATACAACTGCAAAATAATTTTCTTCCTTTAACAAGCCTTCCAGCATCCTGAGTTTGGAATACTCATGTTCAATGTTGAGCTTTAGCTGATAATATTGACCTTTGCTGTATTCCACGAAGGTATCATTTAAAACTACCTTAGCTGGGGGTAGTTGGGGGGAGCAGGGGGAGTCTTCCAGTATGTCAAGAATAATTATTCTGCCTTTGCATAAATAATCTCTTATCAGAGGAGAAGAAATGGTGATATTTTTAGCAGGCTCTACACCCTGGGGAAGTAAATGACACATAAAAATGAACTTTCAAAGTCTTGGTCTATAGAAAAAGGAGCAGTATGTGACAGGGAAAAAAGTGAATTTCTGTGAATTAGTACAACTCATTATTCGTGCCGTACACACTCGCTTCCTTACATCCCCTGCACTGCCGCTGGAATAGAAAATCAAACTCCCGGCCGCCTCCCTGGCCCCAGTGGCAGCCGCTCTGATTGGATGCCTCCTGCAGCAGGGCCGGGAGCATCAAGGAGCTGCGGGCCGGGGAACATGCAGAGCAGCCCTTCTTCAAGTGCGTGTCACAAGCTACCTTTAAATAGATGTAAGTGGTTTAGGTTTAACAGGCACCCCAGCTCCCCCTTGCAGCTCTTTTAAGTGGGAGGAGGGGTGTACATACAGATCAATAGCTCTTTGTCAAACTGTGTTTCCATAGCTGGATTCTTAAAAAAATAAAAAAGAAAAAAAAAAAGAATAGAAGATTTCAGAAAATGCACAGATGCTGAACCTCAAGTATGAGAAATTATCTTACTTCAGCAATCTTGTGTTTAGAGTCCTGGGTTTCTGGCTGTTTGGTGTGGGAGCTGTACATTTGTTTAGTATGCACATTGCACATAAAAATTAAACAATGTCAGTGAGAGCATAATGTGTAACCTTTCGATTAACTTCTCTTCAGATAATTAATGTAGTTATTCATAATGTGCTTCTGTTCACAATACAAATCTAATACCTTCTGTAACAGGTTGAAAAAATCAAGGTCTTGCTGATGGAGCCCAGAGGTGCTGTGTAATGTCCTTGTGCAGCAATTTGCAATATATTGATATCACAACAGCTTCTAGGTGACACCAAAAGTAATAGCTGCTGGTCCTGGAAACCTGTGAGTTGGTTCTTTGAGCTTTAGCATTATCCTGTATCCCCATATCTTGGCTCCTTGTGCATCCCCCTTCCTCAGAGCTGGGGGTAGTCCTGGCATGGCCTGTCCTTTGGTAGAGGAAGGAAAAGGGGTGCTGAGCAGAGCCCACCAGTTCTCCCCATACTTTTGAGGGCCAGTGGAGCCTTTGGGACTGCTGTGTTTGGTGTCCCAGCTTGCCTGCACTCTTTGTCCTCCTGGCTGGCTGCTGAGCCATGTCCCTTACAAAGCTGCAGAGCAGAGCTCTGTGTGGAGGCTCCTGGCTGTGGAGGAGTGTGGAGAGGACAAGCAGTGCTGGGTTACAGGGGTGGGCATGAGGGAGGGGCAGAGCAGGCAGGGGCCTTTCTGTCTGTGACATGGCAAAAACTTCTAGAACAGGTTCTGACTTCACTGGTGCAGACAACTTTGGAGATGTCTACACACATCCATTGCCCTTGAAACTTCATTAACACCTGGTTCACAGAATTAATAGTATTGTGATGCACAGAGTCTCAAGTCCCCTGAGACTTTAGAGTATGTACTTTTTCATACCCTGAGAGCAGCTGATTTTTGTGTTTTCCATTATGTTCTTGTTTGCAGCAGCTATTGGCTCTCTTGTTTTTCCTTCCACACATTTAAAACATATTCCCCTACAGCGTTTAGCTGCTTGATGGCTTCCTACTGAAGGGGCAGTTGCAGATAAGGGCTATCCCTATTTCTACCCTTGCTTTCTCTTGCTTGGCAGCCCATCATGACATAAGCCATTACATTACATAAGCCATTACATTTTTTCTTTCGATTTGATCTTAGCTTAACAAGCTGTTCTAAAAGTTGATAGGGATAAGTATGTAAAATGGATAAAGCTGAAGTGCATACTTTTTGTCATTACATTTGAATGTGAAATTTTCAGAGGACACTAAGGACACTTCACAGTAATGAAAGAGTTTTGTGCCAAATTTCTTCTGTAAATGAAAAGAACTTGATATAATCTGTGATAAGGGGTATTTTCCTGACAATCTTCTAGTTCTCTTTCTAAATGTCATTAGCCTTTTTTATGAATCTCATTGTAAAAAGGGATAGATATAAAAATAATTTCTTCATCATTAGAGAATTCTTTCCAGAGTTACTGCTTTTCCTGCCCTGCTCTGTTGTGCCATAACTATCTCTGGTAACACAGGACCCATTTCTTGCCTTGGTGAAGGCCAGCACTGCCTTTTGAACTGTAGGACTTTTGCTGTCATTTCCAGACAAAATGATTTTGCCTGCTTAAACTTTAAAAGGCTTTGTAAAAATCAGGACCTTATCATCTCTGTTAGTTGTGTCTGCTGTACCCCATTCACTGTAATCAGGCTGAGATTCCTATATCTGTCCCTGCAATTATGCAGTGTAACACATTGCTTACAACCATATCAGGAATCTTCCTGGTTTATGATGGTTCATTAAGTGCATACCATTAAGCATCTGTTCAAACTAAAATGTTAAACTTTATGGCATTTGCATTGAAAACCAAGTGTGTTCAGTACAAATGCCACATTTCAGTACTTGACTTTTTAATATTTTATTATGTTGTCTTGAAATTAACTTTTTACGCTTTTTTCTTCACCCTTTTATATTCTGCTTCAAGAGAAATGCTGAAGCTTGTTCTTGCTTCTCCAGAACTGTTTACACTCCTGCCCTGGACTATCTCTGTGACCTGTCAATTCTTGTTTGCCTCCTCTGTAAATTATATGAGCCTTGAGACCTTTTTCTTTTCACACTTTGCATCAAACATTATTTCTTTCTCCACATTTATTCAGCTCCATTTCAAACTGTTAAGTGTTCACTTTTATTTTTTTCACCCACAAGAGCAGCAATTAGTTCTTGGAAAGCTCACAAATCTGCAAACTGTACCCTTGCTAAGTGAACTTGTCTTGTGATCCTATTACAGTGACTCTTCCTTTTCTCAGTGTGGATCCTTCTGCCTTCCTACTGCTTGTCATGGGCTTGTCAAGCATTCAAATGGAAGCTCTTCAGGAAAGGGCTTTATGTTTAAATATGTTTCTCTATAGCTGCTGGAATACTGTAAGAATAAATGAATGTTCAAGGTCAGGCTACTAAAGTTTATTTGATATGCCAAAACTCTTCTGCATTTTGGAGCCACAAGAATGAGCAGATTCAAAGATTTATGTCAAAGCTTTAACTGCCAAATTAAGAATGCAATGTAAAATTATTACAGCAGTGTTTTAACATTTTCCTGGTGGTCACCTTACCAAAGGGCTGTTACAGCAGAAGACAACACATTTTCAGATGCATTTGGGTCATAAGCCTTACTCTGAAAGCCACAGATGGGACTGTCTGGATCCTACCCAGTCTACCAGGATTCTGCAGCCTTTAGAGACAGAAATAATATTTTGGTCATGCATATGTGAAACAAAGATTTGTGGCAGATTGCATTGTATGCAATGGTTTTGATTGTTCATAGGAGATTGTTCAAAGGGTTAAGAAACCAATAGAATCAGCATGGAAAAGCTGAAAAACAAGCTGATAATATATATAATGAAAATTGGGAGCAACTTGATTTGATGACCATGTAGGCATATTCCAGTAACACATAAAAACTGTCTCAAGGATGTACCTTTGGGTCTGTTTTGTGCCAGTCTGGAGCATAAAAGAAAAAAAAAAGGTACTGCCGCTGCTGGATTCAGTAGTTGAAGTCAAGTAAATCAACTGGGCTATGTGTTGAAGGTGTTCAGTGGAGTGAATTCACCCAAATTCTCAAGTTGCTCAATAGAAGCTGTTTCAGTGCTAGCCTCAGTTTTGAATATTGAATACTGGTTGTGTTCAGCTTTCTCTATCAGTTACCGTACCGGCTGCAAAATAACTTTGGTTTTTTCCCATCCAAATCCATTCTAATAACAATGTATTAATTAAAATGGTGTTGCTAGTGAAAGAGACAGTCGCTATTAAACTTTTGGAACCACTTTTTTATGTTGAGTTGAAATGTGATGGAAATCAGTCTCTCAAGGAATTATACAGGAACTTTTAACCATGTTTCTAATTTAAAATCATTCTGCTCCTTGCCCTGGAGTTCTTGGGAGAAACAGAATATTTGTGAGTCGATGTTAGCACAAACATTACCCTACAAAACCGTGTATTGGTCATATAGTGGAAGATCCTGAAAGATTTGGAAAACTGGGCCTGGTTCATATAAACATCTAAAAAACAATTGCAATCCAAGTGACTTGAAACTTCTGAATATTTTTCAACACTGTACCTGGTGATGTGTGTTACTTGTTCATACAAGTCCCAGCACTTCATTGCTCTTGTTCTCTCTTTGTGTGAAAATAGCTGTGTTTACTTCTTCAGCCTTCTGGGAGACACAGCTAAACTGGAAATAAATCCTTTTCTTCCCTCCTTCTCTTATCTTTTGGATGATCAGACCATGTTTCCCTTCTTTTCTCCTTAAGAAGTTTAGTTTCTCATTTTCCATTTTTATCCCTCTGCTGAGCTGTAGCCCAAGACCGAGAGTGGGTGAGTTTGTGACAGACTGTGCCTGTTCTCTTCTCTGCTTCCTCTCCCTGGTGACTTAGGGCCACTGTGCTCCTGTTCCACCTCCTTGGGGCTGTGCAGTCCCACCTGTAGGCAGGGCTTGGGCCACAGGACCAGTGGCTGCCCAGGCAAACTACTTTACCTCCCTCCTAGATGAGCAGCCAGAAAAGTCTCTTCAGTATCAAGAAGGAAATAAAGATCTTAAACGTGTGGGAACTCTAACAACATTTTGTGAAAGGCAGAAATTAGGAAGCATCACCACAAAGTCTTAATTTGCTTTCCATATTTAAAATTTCAGAAATTATCTCAGAAGTATGCTAGTGTGAAATTAAATTCAAAATATCAGGGTTAAATTCAGCCTCCACTAAAAGAAAATATTGCAGAAGCAGGCTAATATTTTTAAAATACCTAATTATTAACCGCTATTAAATTTCAGACTCCTTAACCAGTGATATGTTTTGCTAACTCTGTGTATTTCTGTTGAGTCCTGTCTTAAGACTGAGGGGTCTTCAGTCCTGGTACCCATTTAGGGAAATGAACTGGCATCACAACATTTGTTGTTTAGGGCTGACTTTTGTCACTGTGTTCTGGTGATGCATGAAAGACTCTTTTCTGCATACAGGTTTTATTTAAAATCTGATGAGTCTTGAGAGCTAATCAATTGCTGTCTGAAAAGATACTCTCGTGATTGTGTTTGTTGAAAAATATTGATGGAGCACTACAGCAGTAGGCACCATGTAAATCAAGTGGGTGCCAAACCATGTAGTCAGAGGTGCTCTTGTTTGAGATACAGTTTTTAATGCAGAATTAGGATTAGCCTGTGCAGAAGCCAGGTCTGATAAGCCCCCTGGAGTCTTCAAAGATGAAGTCACAGAATTTTAAAGATATATTGTCTATGGCTCTAAACAATGAATAATGAAATAGACTTGGATTTGTTTTAATTTTAGTTTTATTTTCTTACCACTGTGGTGGTGAACATTTGATGGACTCAAAGTCATTCTCTTGCATTTTGCAATTCTTATCTCCTTTATTTGTCTTCCATTATGGAATCTTTCTATCAAATAGGCAGTTGAGGGTCCCTGCTGCTGCTTAACCTGAGCACAGTATGTTTCTGATTGACATCAACCAGAGAGTTCCCAGTGCTGCTTACCTGGACTGAGAGAACAGGCTAAAGCCCTTCTGCACTCACAAAATCCATCCTGAGAAATTTGAATAGCTGAAATGGAAGCTCAGTTATTTTCTAGGGGAATTACTGTTCATGTATAACTGGGAAGGGGGAGAAAATAATGTAGTGAGGAAAGCCTTCAGAAAGAGAGAAAGTAGGTGATAAAAATAGGGCATTTCCCTGACTGAATTTCCAGGCTGTACAGCAAGAGGCTTCACTCCTCCTTTTTTGACCTTAAAAAAATAAAAGGGGAGGGAAGGATGTTGGTACATCAAAACAATATTGGAGGTTTCTTAATAGATTGAAGCACAACCCAAAAAAAAGGTATTTGATTTTGCTGCTGTTGATTACACTGGAACTGGATGCAGCTGGCTTTAAAGCATTCTGTGATTCTAAGGCATGCAATGAGATAGTCCCCATCAGCTCCCACGAACCTGTAACTAGTTAGAAAGATGGCACTTTAATTATCTAGCAATAGATTCCCTCTTCTCGCTGCTACAACTTGATCTAAACTGGGCTTACAATGTAAAAGTAGTTGTGAGATTAATGCAGTTATTAAAAATAACTTTAAAAATCCATAACCAGTTGTATCAGTAAATTAAAAATATAGATTTTTCTCATGAGATGAAAAGTGTGCAAACATACCATGAAAATGAAAGTGCATGCAGTAGGAATATGTGTGTGTACAACATAATTTGTGTCTGTAATATAAAATTGTGTAATGTCCAGTGATTTCAGCTATAAGTGAGCCCCATCTGCTGGTCATGTAAAGAAACAACTGAAGTTGTAACTACAGGGAAAAGATGCACAAAAAAACTCTGAAACTCTTTGCAAAAGATCAAGGCCTTAAGTATATAAATTATATATATGCATTTAGGTGCAATCTAAGCACAACACTTTTTTCACAACACTTCACAACACAAACCTTTAAAATGCTCAGTGCTTCAGCACAAACTAATCACTATATCTTAATAAAGAATGAAAAAAAAAGTATTTTTGGAAAGTTTGCAGACAGGTTCTGTCTTTTGTCCTTTGGGAAGATTGAATTTTATTGCAAATGTTTGTGGCCACATTTCTGATTCAAGTAAACATCAACAGTTCCTTCAGTTTAGACAAACAATATTGAATTGGCTTTTTTTTTTTTTTTGGTGGCAACAAACACTTCCTGGAAAAAACTTAATTATCACAAGCTCCTCTGGTTTTGTTGTGCGAGGCAGTAGCAGTGCACCAGCTAATGAGAACAAGAAGAATAATTAGAAAGGAAGCCCTGACAGCCTCTGTGTGTATGAAATTCAAATTGGGCATTTCCATTATATTTCTGCTCTGGTGTTGGTCGAGGTTGATTTGCTCTCAAGGCTTGTAGGGTTTGTTAAAGAGTTAAGGGCTGGCTCTGTTGTGGTGAGACTCCAGGGATGGGTTTTGGCAAACATTTTGGTTTCCACCTTTGCATGGACTGCCCATCTCAACAAGAGCTGGGTGAGGTGCAGTTCCCGGGAGCTGTCCCGTGGCTGCAGTGGGCTGAGCTAGCACAGAGCTGCTGGGGTAGCCTGGACAAAGGGGACTGCTGGGTGGCACCATGAGCCCGCTGTGACCCTTGGCATACACCCACACCAGGCTGAGTTAGGTCCCAAATGCCTTTTCTTGCTTGTAGGCTAAAACCAGGCCCTCTCTCTGTAGGCAGGTTTTGGAGTGCAGCCTGCCAGCTCAGCGAGGTCAGCCCATTCCTGTCTTAAACCAGTGGATGAGCAAGGCTGGAATGGATTTAGGAACAAACTTCAGGTGTGTGAGGTTTAGGAGTACCTGTGCTCTAGCTTCTCTAGCTGCACAAAGAGCTGAGTTAAGATTAAGCATCCAAAATAATCAGTTTCAGTTCTTTATTGTTCCACTGGTAGGGGTTTAATTCTTATTGATTTCTCAAAATATGCATATTTTTATATCCTTCTCCAATCTCATATGTTTATAGCTCTGCACATCCTACACAGCTTTGTATGACCCACATTGGTTTTAATGCTGCCTAATGTAAAACTATTTTGTTTTGTGTTTTCCTAAATGCATTGGCAAGTTTATTATGAGTGCTCCAGTATTTGTAAGCAGTTTGTTCTGTTGTGACATGAGTCAGGGAGTGCCTGAACTGTGGCAGTGTGTTCAACACTGGGATGAAGGGTAGGTGCTGTGGGGGCCTTCCCCCTCCTGGATGGGACTGTGACTGCTGTTAGTCTGTTGTGCCTCTTTCACCAGGTGCAAGTTAACATTGCACTCATGCTTTTGCTTGTTTCAATATGGCATCCTTTTTCTGAGCCTGAGTATTTCAGAGTTTTTCTTTTCTTTTGTGTTTACCCCTGATGTTTTAGAGAGAACTACAGAGGGAGATGTGTGGCTGAACTCCTGTAGCAAAGAGGAAATGGATGTTGTGTTCTTGAGTTCTGTATAAAAAGTTTGGGAAATCTCCTGGGCATACAGTCTTAATCAGTAATGTGCTAACTGCTCCTTTTTTTAAGATCTATTACAATTCTGTTAGCTTTTGTTAAATCACATTCTTCTTTTCTATTTTTGTTAATGGCCTACATGGCTTTTAGCTTTTCCTATTAATTATAACACCAATTTGAGGACCTCTTCCAGTGCACATGGCGTTCTTCTGAAAAACTTGGGAGCGGTTTTCTGTTTGAGCACATATTAAAAAGCTGAGAAATGGAGTTATGGCTAAGTTAAGGTTGAGTTATGGCTTTTACTCCCCTATCTGAACTAATACTTAGTCCATTTAATGCTGTCTGGTGCTGTGAATTTGCTGTGAATCTCTGCAGAGAAGCTATTTCATGATGCTTTGTGTATGGGGATTTTATGAGATCCTTCTTTTCCCTTCAGCACTACCTTCCTGCACTGTACAAATTGTGTAAACTTAACCCTTTTCCCACTTTGCTAGAGGGCTGTGGAGGCTATGATTTCAATTCTGGCTAGGCTGAGTGAAATGATTTCACACTGCAGTACTCAGCATTTCTCACAGAGACTTGTTTCCATGTCAGTATTTACCGTTCTCTTTTGACCTTGCCATGCAAACCCAACACAATTGCAATGAAAATGGAAGTTTTTCGGTGTTCTTTATATAATGGAATTGCTTATGAACTGTTAATTGTGGTTGTTACAACTGTGTAGTCAAAGCTGCTGTTCATTAAGATTTTAGGCCTAAAAATAAAAATAACACCAATGTCCCTCCTAGGGGTCAAAGTTGACCACTTCTGGTTTTGACTGAAGTAAATGCGTCACTGGTGTATGAAGCTTTAGTTTGCCTTTAAACCAATAATTGATAGCAGTTGAAATTGGAGCTGGTCTCCAGCAAAGAGCTGTGAAGCACCAGGTGTTTGTAACCCATGGCAAGGAGAAAATTTCAAATTAGAAGAGGGAGGTGGACAGAAGGAATTAATGTTGCTTTGCAGAGGCAACTGCCGTGTATTTAAAGTAATTTTATGGGTGGGCAGTAGTAGGGTGGGTGCAATCAAGTCTAAGAGAAGAAATAACTAATTAAATGATGGATGTTATGCTAGCAGGAAAAGAACTAGACTGAGGGAAAGGGAAGGTGTGGTTTGGGAAATGTTATAAAAAATATTTAAACTTGAATCACTGTGTCATCTTTCAGGCAGAATAAATTATCCTTTGATAGAATAAGATTTTTGGGAACAATGGAAATATTACAGAAGCATTAACAGACACAGACCTCACTGATGGCTTATAGTGGACACTAAAGTTTGAGTAAAGCACCTTCACATAGAGTAAGTCTTTGGCTTAGAGGATTTTGAGTGTCACCAGAATGAGTTTATGAAAACTTTGACAAATTATGCAGCAGTGTATACAGAGGGATGCCTAAGTTTGGCTGTTTATCCTTGTGTACTCCACAGCTTTTCTGAATTGTTGCCTGTAAGATGATTTTCATCAAAACTGTATTATGTGGGAAAATACAAGTTTTATTGAAATCAAAACTTTCCACAAACCCATATATTTTTGATGGTGGTTGTTGTTTGGGTTTTTTTTATGGAGGGGAAAAGGAAGTATAAACAAGTCCAAATTTTTTCTGATTTCAAGTTTGTTACAATTTCAAGAACTATTTTTAAATACTTGTGGTAAATGGAAAACAGTCTTAAAAAAAGGATTTCTAATTTTGTCTAATTATATCCCAATCTAAATGGACATTGTCCTTTTTCAATAACTATTATAGTTTGAATACCTGCTGAAAATTTAGATTGTAAGAATAGTATTTTCCAAATACATAATTTATCAGCTCCTTCTGATTAAAGGAATGATTATAGAGCTCTGTAGGAATGGACTGAGAGGAAATCACTCTTAAAATAACAGAGCAATCAAAACATGAATTTCTTTCAAGGCTCAAACGAGATGTGAAATAATTTAATATGTTGTCATAACTTCAGATAATTAAAAGCTGATCTAAAGACAGCAAATGCCAGGTGAGAGAACTCAAGCTCTTAGAGTCATACTAGGTATTGAGGAGAGAGAGTAGTGTTGTTAATACTGCTCTGAGATAGGTTCAGATATTTGCATTCAAGAAAATGCCATAAAGTATCTTGCAAATAGTTTTTAATTTTTGCTTTGCTTTTTCAAACATAGTTGTCACTGAATGGTTTCATATTGCCTCATTAGAGACATTTCTTGAGTTGTGTGCTGTAGGCACACAAATCCTTCTTTAATAAAAATAATTTCAAGTTGATGACTGCCTACAGCATGCTCAGCAGTATTTGGAGAAAAAAGGTAACCTATTAATATGCCCAGATTGAGTTATTTCTGCTCAAAAATGCTGGTTTATATTTTAATGTGATTTTAATATGAGTAATCAGATTACTAAAAAAACCCAAAAGCCTGCAAAATTTACTAGCTGACTGAAAAAGGAAAAAGAAAAACCTACCACAAATAAAAAGGGAAACATTTTGTCAACAGTATCTTGCATCTTCTTAAAAGCACTCAGAAAAACTCAAAATATAATTCCTTGATTTCTTTCTAATAAATGACCTTTCTTGGCAGGTAAAAAATCCTGTACAGAGGCTCTTTAGATTTAAGACCATAGTGACAACACTATTAAGGGAAACAATTTTCAGCCATCTGGAAAGTGTTCTCACTGCATCCCACGTGTGCCCCAAGAGCACAGGGTGTGAGCAGAGGCTGGGCAAGCCCAGGGCCAGTGCTCTCTCTCCATGGCTCTGCTGCAGCAGGAAGCAGCACTGGCCAGGCCAGCTCCTCACTGTGCCTCCCTAAAATTCATGAGCTGAATTCAAGTGTTGAGAAAGTGGCTTGTTTGTTTTTAGTTTGATCTCTTCGGGAGATCATGTGCTTACTCTTTGTCTGCCCGCAGATGTTCTTTAGGGTTCCATTCTAGCCTAAATTATACAATATTTCTAAGATAGTAAAAGCTGTTACTGAAGATGTAGGCGTGATTCTGCCATCAGAGGGGGAGTGACAGAACAAGAGGACAAAAACTGTTTGAAAGAAAAATTGGCACACTGTAGCAATCCTTAACTATTTGTTATTGTCAGGATAGTACTGTATCACATGTTAAAAGTTCCTTCATCGATAACTTAAATGTTATGGTCTTCTAAAGAATTAATAGATTCCTCTTTCGGTAGTGCTGAATTTACTCCCAAAATTCAAGTTATCAAGTGTAAAATTAAGTGCATGGTGTGCATCATGTGGTTTGACATCAGTCTCAAAGACCTCTCTAGATTTATAATACCAAGCAGTAGGAATATTTACTAATACTTGTGATAGTTGCAATATTTTCTCATTATCATTAATCATCATCTTGGAATGAAGTAGCTGAATGGAAACAACCCCATATAGCTGCTGCCATTAAAAGATCATTTGCCAGCAGCAGCACATGGCACTGTGTGGGTTGGTTCCCAGGCTAACTCCAGAAGCTAAACACAGCAGCTCATGTGGCACTGTGTGCTCAGTTAGGAGCTCATGAGTTGTTAATGACACCCCTTATACCTATTTTTTTCACTATAAATCTTTGTGATGTTCTACTTGTACAGAAACAATAGTCTAATCTGCAGCTCAGTAATTCCCCAGGTCAGATTGCAGTCTTTGGTGAAATTTGTCTTCACTGCAAGCACTTTCAGAGGTAATCTTCCAGCTTTCATCAGCTGGAGATGCAGACTTGTTCATGCCTAGGAAGCTGAGGGGAGGACAGCTTCTCTCCCATTTCTGGTAATGTTTGCAAGGAAGGAAATATTGCTGTAGCTTCTTGCTTAGATAAGCTACTCTTACCCATGTTCAAACTGGATCAAGCAGATACCCATCCTGGAGGTGCAGGCCATTTGGGACACAATGTGAGAGCTGCTTGCTGGGCTACTGGAAATGCTGCCTGGAACTGCTGGTGTAGAGGAGTTGGTTTCTGTTGCAGGGGAAGAATCACTGGAGTAATTTTGTTGTGTGTATGTGTGTAGAATAGAAATCTTAGTGTGTTTCTCTCTTGGTACTATTTGTCTTCTACTTCTATACTGACTAAATCACTTGAAATTTGTGACTATTTATTTAGTTTCATAATCCCCCTGTGTGTAATTGAGTATCCCCATTTCACAGATAAGGTACTAATTGATTTCCTCACATTATGCAGGGAATTTGGCAGAGCAGAGAGTTGAACGCATCTCTCCAGAGCTTGGGATTCCCTCAGTACTTACTGGGCCATATTCTTTTTCTCTGAGTCTCTCTTTTCCCCTTTTGTTCCTCTCCTTTTTCTTTTTTTTCCTGCCCCTCAGTTTTCAGAAATGTGCCCTGCACTGTAGAGAGTAGACACAGATAGTCTCTGACTATAAATGTCAATTTAAAAATGTGCCTTAAATAAAAATCCAATCTGGATACACAGAGGATACCACTCCAAGGAGGAGGATGGATGGAAATGGGTGTCAAAGGACAGTGATATAGTTTTGCATCAGTTTGCATCACTCAATAGCCTCTGGATCCCTGTTGTTAGGAAGCAGGATTGCATAATAATAAAACAAAGAACTCTAATACTGAGTCAGAGTTTTTCACCTTAAAAATGCATGCTTGCTTTCTTGCTGTCTTTTTCCAGAACCCCTACCTGAGACAGACAAGTATTCACCGGTTGATATGTGGAAAAAATAAAATTGCCCTTTGTTGAGAGCTACTACTGAGTTATGTATTCTGTGTGTATTGAAAACTCTGGAGCTTGCTGAGTGTAAATGTTAACTGTGGTCACTGACACCTTTAAAAGGAAACAAATTTAGGGTGAAATAATTGCTACTACAGAAGCAATTCACAGTGCAAACCAGTGTCACCAACTAAACTCTTATAGATGCTATGTATGCCTTGCTTGATGTAGACTAATTTGGACTGTGTAATTTTTAAGCCTGCCATACTTTCCAATATTCCATTAGAAATCATTATTTTAGTGTTATAAAAGATGTATGCTCTTTTTTCCTAAGAGGCCAAAATGGCTACAGGTCTTTCAAGTTAAATACTGTACATAATCAGATAGTTTTAAAAATGTATCTTATGTACCCAGAAGTGGTTCCAGTCTCTTGACAACATACAAATAAGACAGATAATTTTTTCAGTGTGTATTTACAAAGCTGCCTAGCCTTTCAGTCAATATGTATGCTTACACAAATATATGCTTTAGTATATTTAAGCTGTAACTCACAGATGCAAATATGAGTTGAGAAGCCCTCACTGGAGCTGATACTGCTTTGCATGTTTAATTATAAATGTAGAAAACAGTTTTTGAAACCCTCAAACATATCTGTCTTAACAGCAGCTAAAATCTTTTTTATGATACCAGTATTTGCTTGGGGGATACAGTAGCACAAACACCACCTTTAAAAACTAATAGATCTCTGTAAGGGAGTTCTCTTCTGGCTTCCTTTTGGAAGGAGGTGATTATGTTTAACAAGGCAATGAGTCTTTCACAGGTTACCATTTCAGGACAGTCTGTCTATGAAGTTTTTACACGTATGTCAGTGCCCTGCTGAGAGGTCTGTTTTTTCTAGAGGTGCCAAGCACCATATGTGAAGTGTCCAATTGTAATTAAGTTGTCTGATATTAATAACAGCTTAGGTGGTTTCAAACATAAATCTGCTAACAGGCATGGTGGCTTTTGGGCTGAGGCAAGATGCAAGCTCCCAGCAAGGCTGCAAACAGAGCACCATTTCATGGCATATTGAATTAGAAAATGTAGAGAAGCTTGAAAAGCCAGCTTTTTCCAAAGCATTTCTTGACCTCTTTCTACTGTCAATTTAAAGAAGAACATATCTTACCAGGTTACAAGTGGGTGATTTGGTTCTTTAGAAAATCATGATGTGGTAGCTGTAACCTGGATTCCTCTTTGGCACCCAGCTAACATGCTAGCTTAGTAGATGAGGAGCTTGATGCAGGAGGGATGGTGTTTTCTGAACCAGAAAAATCCTTGTTAAATAAAATCATTACTCTTAGTGCCTTCAGCATACACATCACATCCCTTCCCTTGAAATTCTTTGCTGTAATCAGAGCTAGGGCAACATACACAGATTGGACAGTCAAGATGTCATGAAGTGTCAGAGCCTTTGTTTTGTTCTGTGTTTGAGGTTTATGTCAGGACAGCAGTAAAACTGAAAGGGTTTTTCTGTAAAGTGAAGTAGCTTTATTTCTTCCTGTCCCTGGAAGAGGAGCTGATTAGCTGATTTTTTGGGAAGCCATTCTTTAATGTACAAGAACAACAGTGACTCTTCTTTGTGGGTCATTGGAGTAAGAGGTATGTCCACTTACTCATCTGGTTTGAACTCTTTGCACAGTACTTGAGAGTGCTGCTATGATTATTTTTTACTGTGCTTTGCTTGTGTTCTTCTGCCACCAGCCATGTCAGTCAGTCAAGCCACTTCAGAAACTTCAATTTATTGTCTCAGTCACTCTAGTCCTTCCTCATTCTAAGTGCTTTGACTTCTGCTGGATTCAGGTATCTCTCTGCATCTGCAGAATTCACTGTCTTTCTTTTCCAGTGGGGCTTCTGAATCGCCACCATCACAATTTCATGTAGATTGGAGGATAAGAGAATTTTCAGAGAAACTGAAGTTGGGATTTGGTTATCAACTAGTGCAAAAGATGGTAATCTTTGGGACAGTCTTTTCTCCTAGCAAAAAGATTAAGTAGCACAAGGTTTCATTCTGTTTAACTAGTACAATGTTGTGAGTTTTTGTTCTCCACCGAACCAAGTGGATAAATGGAAGTGGTGCTAATATTGTGATTTGAGCTTTGTTCACCCTTTGCAGAATGTGCAAAACCAGCCTTTGTAACAGCTCTCTAAGACCAGAAACATCCCTGGGTATAATGTGAAATACAGCCATGGAGAAACACCATGTCCCCCCTCTGCTCACGGAAGTGGTGCTGGGTTAATGGAAGCCTTCACTCAGGAATCACTGTGTTTGTGAGGAGACCTGAGGGTCCATGCAGACGGTGGGAGCTGCACGGGCTGGGGGCTTTGGCTGATTGCAGCGGTGGCGGCTGCAGCGCGTGCCGCGTGTGCATGTGTGTGGGCAATGTGCCCGCGAGCCGGGGGAAGGAGAGCAATTCCTCCTCCCTGCAGTGGATTCATCCGGCACAGCGGAGGCCAGAGTGAAGAGCTGTTCCCTGGAACCTACCCCGTGCTCCTGCTTCCTTAGCTCCAGGCCATTGCTCCTTGTCCTGCCATCTTCTGAGACCGGAGAATTCCCTTCCTTCATTTATATTATTACCTTGAAGGTATTTATAGCTGTGATTGAGGCCCCCTGAGTCTTCTCTCTTTGAGACACTGTAAGTTTAGCTCCCGAAATCTCTCCTCACACATCTTACCCTCTAATTCCTCTATTGCCTCTCTGTATTTCTTCTAATATTTTAAACACTTTTCCTAAACTCCAAGCACCTGAGCCAGCTGTAGTGTATTGCTAAGCAGGGCAATGCTATTAATGCCTGCTAAATATTCACTTTGCCTGTAACTCATCCAAGACCAATTCTACTTTGCACCCTTGCTCATAGTATTGTATGCTTCCATTTTGTGTACTACTGACAAGTGGTAAATTTTTTCTTCTGCTTTTGTGTGTATCTCAGACAGCAAAGTGCCAGTGCTGTTAAGTTCTACTTTTATAGTTACATTACTTGCTTTATTCTTTGAGCATTTTTTTTTCTTACTGGTCTCAATCTTCTTTTTATACAATTTTGTTTATTTTTTAATTTTTTTTTTTAGTTGACCTTAGTTATCAGTGTTTTAGGCCATCTTGTGCCTGCCTAAATGTGGACAATGTGTAGGATCCACTATGTGCACAAATACCAAAAGATGACCTGTGTAGTGACTAATACTCATCACTTTTCTCAAAAACAAGACCAATTTTATCAAAAATATCAAATATGGTACCTAAGAATTCACCTGCCAAATCACTGCTTGGACCACAGTTTTGATAAGCTGAAGAGCAGATATTGCCATTGCAAGCTGTGCACAAAAGGCTGAAGATAGAGGAATGAACCATTGCTTTCTATAATCTGCTAGGTCCTTTATGACAGAAGCTGAATATTCAATGTAAGGACCTGATTTTCTGTGATACTGGTGGGTCTTGGAGTCTTTCTTCCACCAGGATATTAAAAAATATCCTGCTGATATTGATCAGACAGTACTGTGGATCAGCTGCTGCAGGAGAACTGACCCTGTAAAAGGAATGATAGTGAGCACTGAGCTGGGAGATCTTTTACTGATATTTGCCACATTTCCAGAAGGGAGTGTCCTAAAGGATGCCTCCATGTACAAAGGAACATCATTCCACCAGGGTGGAGGAAACCATTTTTGTTGGCTGCTACAATCTCCAAAGGCAATGAGAATGTGGATTGACAAACATTTATGGTACCAGTTTTGTCACTTCACCAGTCTGCTAATCTGTTGTACTTAGACACTGATCAGTTGGTATAGCAGAAATTTCAATTACTGGATTAAAAAAATATGCTTTCACTAAATGCTTTTTTCACCTTAATATTTGTCTGTCAGCATGAGCTCATTATCTCCTGGCAAGGTTCTGTTCCATTGACATTATCTCTTAATTATATTAAAATGAAAGACAGAATTGTACTGTTCAAGAATAATTTCTAAAACTATAATTTAGATTTAGACAACTGTGTCAATAAAGCAGAGGCAGCATGCTCTTCAGATTCAGCGTACTTGGATTGGGTCAATCTGGTAAATCAATTCTCATAAAAATGGCATGAGTGTTGTGATCTCCCCTGTGTGAACCTGCTCCTTTGGTGGCTGCAGCAAGCTGACCAAGCTATGCACATGGTCCCTGAAGTGGCTTCACTGCAACCTCCCTGGGGCCAGGTGTGGTGGTTTGGCCTCTTGATTCACAAAGGGGGCACCTTCCATTACTTTCCACTGCCAATACAAGTCAGAGGAACCCACTGACTTTTTTTAAAGGCTAACCAGTTTCCAGCAGTTCCTACAATTGCAAAGTATTTGGGATAGCTATTCCAAGAAATTTAAATATCAAATAGGAAAAAAACTGAACAAAATTTGGAATTAAGTTCACCTGTGCCAAACAGTGATATTAATTACTTGGTCAAAGTACAGATCTCTCCTGTAGTTTTAACTACGGGGCAGTTGTGATGAAATTGATTTTTTCCTTATTCCTGTGTTTTAAATCTTGCTCATTACTGGCAGTGTCTGAGTGCAGCCACCCTTTCAGTTGCTGTTAAGTACAAACAGAAAGGAGTTTGCATTCACTTCTTTGAAGAAACAAATGCTACAAGGGTGTAGTTGAATCAGGGGTGGGAGAAAATGTATTATTTAAGAGCTGGTCATGGTCTCATAATTAGGAATGAATTGAGTTTTACATGTAAATTGAGGTTGACCAGCCTCTCTTTTAGTTGTGAATAATACTGTTTTCATAATTCCAAAACGTGCCCTTTAAACTAGAGACTTAATTCAGATTACAGATTTAAAATTAGTTAAGTGCACATTTTTCAAAACATTTAGTTCCCCAAGTCAAATGGTTTTCTCCCCTCACAGTCTTGATCTTAGCTCTAAGGACAGAAGCCTGTAGTCTGTTTTGTGTAAAATAATAATATTTATAAGCTCTGCAGGGAACAAAGGACATAACTTTGGATTGCCCCAATAAGTGAAGATTTCATCTTCTGCACAGTTTTAATTACTAGAATTCTTTTATCAGATAATTTTATATAAAAATACTTTCCTCTAAACTCTGCACTGTCTGCCATATCCCTCCGGTCAGGTCTGAAAAAATGAGTGAGGATGAAAAAGTTTTGGGTGGTGGTTTATTTTTTGGGGTTTTTTTTTTGTTTGTTTTTAACTGAAATCATTTTTTCATAATAGCTACAAACTCTGTTTCAATGCTAGTGGCTCCAAAATTTTAACCAACACTATTGGACTTAATATTCTCTGTGAGTCAAACCACTTAATTTCCATGCTGGTAAAGGCTGCTTATTTGTAAGTTTAAGAACAATTCTGTAGTTTGAGTGTTTATAACACTAGGGGTTCTTACAGTTATTTCCAGCACATCCCTAGTAATTTTAGTCTAATATTGATGTATCTTTACATTCACTGGAAATGTGTTCTTAGTGTTTAGCATAGGCAGGCCCTTTGTAACTAAACATCCTCTCTAGGTGCCAGAAGTCAAGGGGTCCTGAGACAAGTCTGTGATGTGGGGTAGGAATTTATGGTGTGTGAAGCACAGGGAGAGAGGGAGGAAATTGTGGTCTTTAGTAGCCATTTGCTGCAGTTATTCATCATTTGGGGTACTCAGAGTCATCAAACTGGAATGGTTTGAGTGGTCATAATAGATATAAAGTTTAGGTGACTTTTAAATTACTTCAAATACATTATAACAGCACTTAGCATGTTGCTGGTATCAGCTGAGATAAACACAAATATATGATATAATCCTTAGTAGGTATTTCTAACCAGAAGCAAAACAAATAGGCTGTCCACCTATAGTGCTGCTGTTTACGTCAGCAAAAAGAGGGCAGATACACTAGTTTCACTGGATTTTTTTCCTTTTTTTTAATTCACTCCTTCATTAATAAATGCCAGGGGGTGCAATTGTTTCCCAAGGAATGCAGATCTGCTACTTAAGGAAAACAGAACACAGCCCCCAAACATCCTCACCCATGAGTGAAATCACCTCTGCCTCAGAAAATCTTTTAGCTAAAGATGTTTATTCTTCTGCATTTTTCTTTTGATTCCACTCACAATTTTCTTGTGAAATTTTATCATTGTAAAAATGAATCAAAAATCTGGAGCAATGGACTACAACTCACACCCCAGTCAAAATTTGAGAAGCCTGAATTCTCTAGTTTTTACTTTCCTCAGACATAGGAAACCTGTACTTAAAGCCTTGGAGATATTAATGGATTTAGAAGAGGGAGAGATTCTCTGAGGAAGCTGTTGAAGGACTGGCTCTTTCCAAAATGGTCACTACACAAAGTAAATGGTTGTGGTTTATACTGGAATATTCTCTTCACAGTTTTTCCCTGCTCTGAGTGAGACTCAGCTGAGATCCAGAAGTTACTGCTCACCCTTGATATTTCTTTGGAGTTAGGAACTGGGGTAAAAGGAGGCCTGGTGGAGGTTCAGGCTGGTTCTCAATGGGAAGGGTTTTTAAAATAATAGCCTGTGTTTTGCCATACTACACTTGTGAAAACTGCACTTACTTATGATAGTCTCTCCTCAAGAAGACATGCAAGGCAGCACTTTTTTTTTTTTTTTTCAGAAATGGCAATAAAGGTAAATGTTTACTTGGTTTTTTAAAGAATCATTTCATTTTTCTTCCCTTCTGTTTTATCAGCTTGTCATTCAAGCTCCTTAACAGTGTCAAAGACAGTTACATTTTCTTAAACTAAATACTAACAAGTGTTAACTTTTAGCTAAGTTAACACTGCTAACTTTTAGTGAGTAAACATTCTACTTGTGGTAGTCTATGAATGTTTGTGAGAAGAAATAAAGATTTATCTGTTGTTTAGGTAGTTGAAGGTATAACCAGTGTAATTTCTGTGATTAAGACAATTCCAAATGTATGATGGCTAGTTAGATTTTCTCTTCCATTAGATCTTATGTATATGAGAAATTTGGTTCTTTTATTTCCTCTCTTCCCTTCTTTCCCCTACAGTTTATATATTGAAAAGATATATAAACTGTACCCATTTTTTTCTTACTCTGTGCTTGGAATAACTCACTAGTATTGAAGACTCTCCATACTTTAGCACTTTTACTGTCCAGCTGACCTGTAACATTGCTGACAACACTCTTCCAAATCCTGCTGGCCAGATTATTTCATAGAGGTGAGAAGAAAAGGGTGCTACTTCCAAAGGCAGCTGGGCTGCTGAGGCCAACAGGTCCTGCTGGGGGTGACTGGAAACTGAACTGTGGTGATTCTACCTAATGGTGACATTGTTATCTCAAATTTAGTATTAGCAGTCCTATATTAAACTATCTAATTGTGGTTGGTTCTGGGAGGGTGTTGGATAGTTACAGGATTCAGAAGAAACACAGTGGCTGTTACTGTGCTGTGCCCTAGAGCCATGTCCTGACAACCAGACAGAGTATGAACTGAGCATTGCCACTGTATCAGGGCAAGGCCAGCTTGCTCCAACTGGGGCAGTAGCTTAACCATTAAATTAAGCTTAATTAAATTGAGGGCAATTGTAAAACTGTTTACTGTAGAAAAACATTTTTGACTGGGGAATGATTTAATCAGCTACATTTCTGCTTGTGTTGTCTCATAAATGTTCCCAGTGTGTGTTCTCCACACTGAAAACTTGAGGAGCTATAAAAGCCTTCAGTGTACATACTAGATTATAAAACTTTTTTTGAAACAAGTTTATATTACAAATGCTTTTTATACTTTAAATACTTTCTGGAAAGAAATTTTACACTCTTTATATGGACAGATAAATGTATTATCTCTTTATCTGCATCTGAATCACCATAAACCAGCATTTTGCTGGAAGAATTTCACTACCATGGGGTACATAACAGATTTTTTTCCTGCCTGTGGTTTGGTGTTTAGAAAATAGCATGTGGCTGCTGGCCATGATTAAAGTGACATTTTCTGCATTTTTAGAGTCCTGTTTTCAAGGAGGTCTTAAAAATTGCACAAATGAGAAGTTTTCAGATGTTCAGGGTGATTTACATTGAATCTCTGTATGTTCAGACTGGACCACAAATGGCAGGCTTTGTAGACTTGTTACGAATATGACTGGGACCAAAGGCACAGCACAGGTAATTTTTGTGTCAGAGCTGAACCCCCACTGACTAGAGGAGAAAAATTGGCTAAATTTTAGGTGTGGAAGATGTATAGTAGAATATTCCTCCCTTCTGAAAGCAGAAGGTGGAGCTTCTTTCATGTCCAGTCAGTGATGCTTTTCTTTAAGCAGCCACAGATTTTCTGGGCTTCCAGTACCTCATTGCTCTTGTAAGTGAAGAATTTCTTCTTTATATCTATCTAGCCTAAAGCTGCCTGTTTTCAGTTTAAAGCCATTCTCCCTTGTCCTGTGATTGCATGCTCTTCCCTCTGGGTCTTTCCTGTAGGCCTCCTTTAGCACTGGAAGGTGCTGCAAAATCTCCCTGAAGCCTTCTGCAGGCTGAACAGGCCCAGCTGTCTCAGTCTGTCTCCATGGAGAGGTGCTCCAGCCCTGTGATCCTCCTCATGGATCTCCTCTGGACCCACTCCCAACAGCTCCACGTCCCTCTTGTGCTGGGGGTCCCAGAGCTGGGTGCAGCACTGCAGGTGGGGTGGCAAATGGGAATCTGTTTGCAGAAATGCATTCAATTAAACCAATGTATCTTTTGACAGAGTAGAAGAATGATTTGGAAGGTGGAATGTCAGAAATAAAACACTCACACAAAAGTCTAGATTCACTAATCTGGTGCTCCCAGGGACTTCAGGTCATCTAATAGCTTGATGAAACAGAGTAGCTCAAAGAAAAGTGCTTCCTCTGGGATGGAGATATCTATAGCAATGGACTTTTCACAGAGCTATTGGAAGATCAAAAAACTAACAATTGTGGGATGTGATGTACTGAGAGCAGCTTTATGGGAGAGACTTGTGGCTTTTAATGATGATAGGGTATGCTAGATATCAGACTGGAGAGATTAAATAATATATTTGTTATTAAATGAGAACTTAACCCACACTGCTAGAGGGAGGCAGTATTTTTATGATCTTACATGATATAGATTCCTCTTAACACTTCACAAGAAGACCTAGAAGTGAATCTGTGAAGTTTTGGTTGAGGTGACCTTTAAGTACAAGAGGGGATGACAGATGGGAAAACACACTATAAACAAGCTTCAGTATGAAGATTTTTTTCCATGTTTGTCTCTGGTTTAAAGTAAAACATTCTGTAAAAGCCACATGAGGGAAAAAACCACAAAATACAGCTTTTCATGTAATTGACAGTTTGCCGACAGGAATACAAATCAAAGCCTTGGTACCTTAATTTTCTCTTTTAATTTGTAGTTGTAGTCTGCTTGAGTTTTATGTGTTGGACATTTCAGATGCAACTTCTCCTGGAGGGAAGCAGCCCTTTCCTTTGAGGCAGTCACTGATGTGAAGGGCAGTGTGTGGCCCCAGAGAGCAGGCATGGGCAGGGTGATCCCTCCAGCCCCCAGGAAGGCTCAGTAGTCTCTGTCCAGCCTGGCTTGCCACCAGAGCTGAGCTTGGTGGAGGAAAGTGAGCCCAAGATCCTTCCCAAGTTCATGATTTTGGTGCTGTTCAGGGGGAATGAAAGGATGGAAGCATGCAGGGTGGGATGAGATGGCTATCAGCACAAGGCTCTGTGTCTCGGGAGAAGAGTGGGTTCTGCATCTTGTGAAGATGAGAAGAGGGAGAGGGGCTAAAGGGATTTGTGCCTTTCTTGAGGAGGGAAGAGGGTGGAAGTGTGGAGGGATTGGCTGAGAGTCGGGCAGGAGGAGCAGGCATCTCTCTGGGCACTGGTGGTGTAAGAGAAAAAGGAAACTCCTGAAGGGGTTGGGGATCATGTCCTCACATCTCAGACACAGGGCAGCTTGGTTCCTGCCTGGACATCTTTTAACTCTGATCCCTGGGCTTTGAATTTCTCAGGTTGATGTCCTTAGCAGAAGGAGGGAAGCAGCTTGGAGATATGAGAGAGCTGACAACTCCCCCTGGAGCTTTGCTGCTGCATGGCCTCCCAGGCTCCTGCACCCTTGTGTGGAGTTTTGCTGCTGCCAGTGGTAAATACAAAATATATTCTTTTGTTCTTCATCTTTTAGGAATGGAAACCATGGTGCTGGAAAGCTCTGAGCAGCACATAACGTACAACCTTCTCAGTTAATAAAAGGAAACAAGTGTTTTTAGTCCCCAAAATGATGCACCCAGAGATCTGTGAGCCTCTAACAATGTAGTTAAAGCTGAATGGCCACCAGCAAAAAATTACTTTCAGGAACTGTAAATAATATGATGGTTGGAACTAATCTTTAGTTTTGCCACAATTCTTATACGGGACTTCAGCCATTTGAACAGCTACAAGACCTTGTCCATATTAGGGTATCAATATCTAACCTACTCCCCCACTTCTGTCCCTCAACGTTGTCCCCCACTTTATTTTCTTAGAAGAAGAAATAGGAGCAGCTGAAATATTGCTTCTGTAGTTAATGTACTTGTCTACAAAAATGGCACTAGCCTATTATTTAATATAGGAAAATTAGAAGGCTATTTCTGACCCAGCAACATAAGAAATTGAAGTCTATTTGTCACCTGTAAACACAGAGCCCAGACAGCAACAGTGCAAACTTCTTCTTATTGGTCCCTAGTGTGATACTAATGTTGTTTGGGAGGAAGAGAATTCATTTTGTGAACCCTGCTTTAGAGCAAAGATTACCTATCGTGCTTAATTGTGTGCCTGCTTAGGAGGATGTGGTATGGCTGGGAACAGTGCTGAGGTTGCTGCACCTGTGATCCCAGGGTAGAGATTCAGCTTGCTTTCAGGATGAAGAAACAGCACTCATAGTTCTTGCAGAAAATGAGAATAAATACAACAACCCTTCTCCCAGGATGCACTTGGTTGCAATCAAAGCTTTACAGTTGTGCAGTCTTCAAGTGTGATGTTAATGTGTGCAACCAAACCAGTATGGACACCTCACATGCTGCATTGTAACTGATTTATAATAAAGTACCAAGATGTTATTTGCTCATGAAGAATGTATTGAGAAGATAATTCATTTATCAATATACTTCTTCATGTACTTAACTTATATTTATTATTTTTCTGATTTGCAGATGTAATTCATTTATCTTTCAAAAAATCTGCAATAGAATTGTTTGAAACTCTGTCCTCCACATACTGACACTGTGCACTGGGGCTGTCCCATTCCTGGGAGTGCTCAAGCCCCGTTGGACAGGGCTTTAAGCAATCTGATCTAGCAGAAAGTACACACGGCAGGGGGTTGGAATGAGATGATACTGAAGGTCCCTTCCAGTCCAAGCCATTCTGTGAGCTATGACTACAACTGCTGGCCCTGTAACAAACTGTTTTGCTTTACAGTTTTTAGGCCTGTAGGCTGCTGTCATTCAGGAATACCAGCATCTGTGGAATCTCTTGGAGTCTGTCAGAGACTCCAAGAGAATTTAAGAATTTGTGCTCGCTCAAGCTTCAACTCTGCTTTGAGTGTTTCAAATTGTTTTAAGCACAGACTGATTCAAATAATTTCAAACTAGGACTGTATTGATTCCATAGGAGTTTTGTGGTGACAAAAACAAAGAAAAGGATTGCATCTCTCATTAGCATGGTGGGAACACACAGCCTGCATGTTGTGTCAATGATTCAGCTTTCTTGGAGCAAAGCTCTTCTGAATTTCTTGGAGTTTGGGTGATACAGACAAAGTTTGCGACTTGGCTGCTGTAAGCCAGAGTGTTGTCCAGTTTGGAATGAACTGTAACTGACCTTGTGTTTCTGTTTGGATACATGCAAAAGTGTTCACCAACTTTTTCCACTGCAGCTGCGTGAATTGCCGAAGTAGTAATTAGGCTGAGGTTGGATCCCGTTCTCTGACTTATAGCATTGCCTCACAGAGAAGGCAGCAAGGGAATTATTTACCTTTTAATTGTAGTTCTCTGAAGGTGGGAGTCTCTATGGATTGATGCTCAGGGGGTCTCAGCTGTTGTGACCTTGGGTACTGAATGACTAGATTAAATGGTAAAGTTTAGAACTGGTCATAATGAGTTAGTACAAAAAGATGCCTTGAGGGGTCTATATGGCATATCATAGCCCCTAACTCCCAAATCCTTTTCAGACTAATTATAATAATTAGAACTTAAATAGGAATAAAACCCCATCTCTCAGGGGGAAGTGGGAGGATGAATGTGGCTCTAATAGCGGACACCATGCTCAGAGAACTCAATTATAAGCAAGTAATTTTCTTCTCTCCAAAAGGTAATTGGCCTCTTCCACATCTCTTTTCTCACAGATGTTGGGGGAGAATTGTGTGGAGAGGGTGCTTGCTGCCAATAGGAGCCAGGATTGCTGGTTAACGTGAGGAAATGAAACCCAGCAATGGCCTTAATATTCTGCACTGAAAAGGAAATGTCCTGGACACTAAAAATGCCCAGTAGGATAAATAAGGGAAAAAATGCAGGAGTTCAGTAGGTGGGTGTATTGAAAGTTGTCATCACCACCCTGGAGTTAAATGATTTTCATACAGACCCAGAACAGAAGCAACTCTCAAAGCTTGCTGTTGCATGTCAATATCCCGTTGTTGATATCACCCCACAAGGTTTTATAATTTGGCTTTAAGTATTCCTCTGAGACTGCCAGTAGTGGCCAGTTAGTTCAAATGTGGCAGCAAACTTCTGACAAGCAGTATACCTTAGGTTTTGCATTTTTAGCACGCATGTTTAATTTTCCCTTTTTAACAGCTTTTGTTAAGGAGTTTCACTGTAAGGTATTGCCAAGAAAAGAAGCTTCAAGGGAAAGTCTGTACGCCCCTCTCTTGCTCCTGTTCTTCATTTTCATACCAGGCAGCCCTCCAGCCTGGCAGAGAGTACAACTAAAGGATCTAAGTGAGTTGAAGTTTGCTACTGCAAAATTAAAAATACTCTGCTGGTATTCAGTCAAGCTTAAGAAGAGTTTCTGGCCCTTAAGAATGTTTATGACCCCTTATAATTCAGGAAATCTGATTTACTGGGTATGTTGATTACAAGCCTCTGCTGTACTGTTTGTGGAGAAAGCCAGCTGAACAAACCCGTGATTAAAGTTAGGAAATTGTACAGTGTCCTGCAGAGGGCAGGTTACTGGCCAGGTTGATATCTTTAATTTGACAGCCTTCTAGTACCTCTGAGATTTGTTTGCAGTTAGTAAAATGCATAAAATTCCAGGAGAGTAACATGTGGCTTTTAGTTTTAAAACATTTTGTAACTGACTGATTTCATCTGACAGTAGTTTCAGAACAGATAGCAATTGTTTACAAAACCAGATGTTTTTATCTCATATTCTATAATTCTTTGCAGTCAGGAGGGAAAATAAATAATCCACTTTCCCAGAGATATGTCTTCATATAATAACAGGCTGTCTTCACAGTCTGTGTGGTCTCTGGTCTGAGAGCATTAAAACTCCAGACGTTCAAATCTACATTTTTAGTCATGAAGTAGCAGTCCTTATCTTCCAGCTGCCCCCAAATCACAAAGTTAGTGTTCAGGTGTCTTTCTATTTGCTGTGGCATATAAGGATACATCTAAAAGTGCAATTACCCCAGGAGCTCCTTGGCTGGAAGGTATAACTGAATGTTCTCAGATTTCCAGTTATGGGTAGAGAACTGCACAATGCTGTGCATCTGCAGGGGACTCTCTGTTGCTGCTCGCATCAAATATTGGCAAACTTTTGACTAAAAAACCTCTAAATGGTGTTTTTAACCTCTCTGGCATTCAGCATCTGTAAAAGCTGTGGTTGCCATAGTAGCAAGTTGTTGCCTGAGCAATAGTGTTCTTATGATGTCATCAGAAAATAGCCTGTTCCCAGGAATACCTTGAACTCCATATAGAAGAGTGCTGGCCTCAGTGTAGTTCAGTATGGAAACAATTAGAAATGCATGTTTTTATATTGTTATGAAATACTTCTTTTCTATGTGCTGGCACATCTTGACATCTGTGGTGGAATTTTTAAAGAAAACAGGAGAATTGCTTTGAACTTGTGGAAGAAGGGTTATTATGTAAAATGTGTATCTGATGGTGAGTGGTTTTTACATTAACCATAGTGGCTACGTGCCTGTCTGCTATAGACTGGCTATTGTTTAACTGGAGTGTTTTATTCTGTGTCACAAAGTTCATTCCAGTTTCTTAGCTCTGTTCCTGAAAGAACTACAAGTTTAAAGCTCAGTGATGGTATTCTTCTCTGTTCTCAGCACTTGACAAAGAGTGGCCTTTTCCTTGACATATATTTCTGTATAGAAATAATTGGCACTCTGTGAATTCTACCTTTTTTCTTGCTTGGATTAATACGTGATAAGTAACAGCTCTGAGATGGTGCACACTGGTGTGGGAGTGGCAGCAAGGAAAGTTGTTGTTTTATGGTGCTCTGTCCTGCACACTGGGTTTCTGCATGTCTCTTCCTAAGAAGTTTTGAGTAGAACAAGCCACATACCCACTCTTCAGCTTTTCCCAGTGCATTTGCATGAATCCAGGAGCCTCTGCATGGCCCATGCACATGCAGAGTAATCAAGCATCTCACCTGGACCAGAGTGTTTGCTGAGACTGTTGTCTTCTGGCAGGCTGTACGAGCTTCAGCAGGGATAATGGAGCTGGCACAGCTATTTCTCATGCCATAAAACACCTGCTCTGTTGTTAGCCTGGTGGGTCAGTCTGTTCTTCTGTAGGCCGCAGCTCTTGAGGGGTTCAGCCCTTTGTGCCTACCTGGGTTGGGGAACCCAGCAAATTCTTAGTCTGAAACTGCTAATCCTGTGTCAAACAACCAGGGCCCCACCTGATCCAAGTGTCTGCCCTTATTTCATTTTGTGCCATTAAATGGCCCCAGTCATCCTGTGATGTTGTTTGACCTGGTTTTCAACAAGATTCGCAGCACCAGCAGAAGTTGCCCTGCCTGCTGCCATGCTCACTGTGTGGTCTTGCTCAAATGTTGTTGGTTTTTTCCTATCTCCTTTAAAACAGAATCTGCTACCTAAGATGTTTTGCAATCTAGTTTTCATCCCCAGTATATGCTGCAAAGGCCTTGATTTCATCTTAGGAAGAAATTGCTTAACCATGAGGGTGATGGGGCACTGGCACAGGGTGCCCAGAGAATCTGTGGCTTCAGCATCCCTTGAAGTGTTCAAGGCCAGGTTGGGTGGGGCCTGGAAAAACCTGAGATATGGTAAGGTGTCCCTGCCCATGGCAGGGAGGTTGGAACAAGAGGATCTTTTAGGTCCATTTCTACCCAAGCCATTCTAGGGTTCATTTAAAAATACTCTTAAAGTTAAGCTTTATGAAGCCAGCAGAAACTGAGCTACAATAGATGGAAAAAAGTGTTTGTAAGGGAATATTTACACACTGTGTATCTTTTGTGCACTCAGTCAAATGAAATATTTTGCAGAATCTGGTGTATTTATTCTCAGTCTCACTGCCCCTTGTAAAATAGAAAGGATTGTATTCTATAGTTAAAGATTAGTGGTTTGGGTTTTTTAAAAATGGATACTTGTTAAAATTATGTGATGAGCACTGAAGAGGAAAGATGCTGTTCCAGTCTCTTCTTTCTTCCAGAAAAAATGCTAATTGTCCTGTTCTGCTTTTTAATAGTGGCATTTATTACCTATTGAGGCAAATAAATTTGTTTAATTCCCATTTACTTTTATTCCCTTGGAAGGATAGTTAATTTATATTTCATTTCATGTAGGACACTCTGGACTTGAGCTGTCTTGTAGCAGAGAGAGCTGGAGAATGGAGCAACAACCATATTATTGAAGAGCTCCATAGCCACAGACTGGGAAAAGCATGATTGGATGTGATTTTCAGAACAGATGCCCAAGCAGAGTTGGCAGTTAATTAAAAGCACTATGTACTTAATGATTAACTAATCACAGCGTGATGGCATTCAACGGAGATGCAAGAAACTTCTCTGCTGGATTCAACAGAGAAACTCCTAATGTCTGCCTTCAGGGTACCGTACTTACAGCCGTTTGCTTTTGCATTACCAGCAGAGACAACAGGAGCAGTTAGGCTGGCAAATTTCATTAAGCATTGCTCAGTTAAAACTTTAAAAACAGAAAAGATGAGCTTAGTCAACTCTGTATCTGCTGTACATATAACACAGTGTGTCTTTAGCAATGGTATTTCACAGCCATGTTGTCAAGCAAGTGATGGCAAAGCACTGTGAACATTTAATCAGACATCATGAGGAAGGTGTAGTAAGTATTATTTCCATTCTACCAGGAGTAAATAAGAGAGAGAGATTACACAACATAAGTGACATATCTGTAAATAACAGTCTGAAATGTTCTAGATATTCACCAACTGATGATGTTTCTTTTTGGGTTTTTTGCAATAGAATTACAGTCATGCTTACAGCGCAACACCTATTCATTACAAGTGATTTTATGTTCTTTACCTCTTTTTCCAATATTTTATTCTTTTTAATTTTACCCTCAAGTATTCAATTCTTTTGCACAGGAGCTGTCTTTTTGCCTGGATTTATGTACAACACCTAGTACTATAAGGTCCAGTGGTGTGACAACACCAATAACCACGATATTGCATTTCTGCATTTCATAGATTGTGATCACAGAAAATCTAGTTATGTGCAAAATGCAATGCAGGAAGCTGAGGAATTTTCAACCCAATTAGAAAGCAAATTTCTGAGAAATCTCTGGGGTGATTGCTTTCTTGTCACAATTCTGTTTCATGGTATGGATGTAGTCCAGATAATTAGAGCTAGAAAGGAGAATGACAGTGGATTAAAAAAAAAAATTACCATTTCAATTCAGTGATGATACTGAAGAGAACATTTTAAAATTATTGTTAGAGATTGCCAAAGATAATTGTTCCTGTGTGATCATGTTTGGCAATATAAACCTGCTACTTTCGCCAGTAGTGAAGTGCTGGCTGTGAGGATGCCTGGGTCCTGCTCCTGACTCACATAGGCTGCAAGTGCAGGATTGTCAGCCTCTATCTCCTTGCTTCTCAGATTTGTGGGTAGCAGAATCCAACATGGGAAGAGATGCTTGGAATAATTTTGCACATACACTACACACAAGAGTTCCTTGGCTGGAGCAGGGTATCTCACCCCAACACCAAGGCAAACTGGGGCTTATTCTCTTGATACAGCTTGAACGTGGTTTTCTTCCTTGCAGTTAGGTCTAATTCAGGAAAAAAAACAGTGTTTATTACCTCCAGCTTTTGCCATGGCCAGCTGGTGTGCACATTCTGTGTTTTGGTGCAAAATTAGCTTTTCCCAAAGCAAAGCCTTTGGAAGTATAAGCAACCAGCTTCTCTTTTTCAGGCAGTAGGTGGAACAATAAGACTGGCTGGTGCCTCTGTGGTGGCAGCAGCCATTCAGCCCACATTCCCATCAGATGGGGTCTGGGTCCCTCCATCACTCTGATAACCCTTTCTGCTGTCTTTTTCCAGTCCTGCAGCTCTGACTGCTCCAGCACTCAGGTGAGCTGTGAGCTGCAGGCCAGGCACAGAAGGTAAAAGTGTCAAGTAGAGGTCCAGTCCCTTGGCGTCTGGGTAAAGCCCAGATACCCTTCTGTGTCCTCATAGTACTGCTGCAGTTTTCTGGTGCTACCACAGACAGGACAAATTTGTTTTGCTCTGTGTGTCACCTTGTGGCTGCTGGCATGTAACTGTGCAGAGCTGAGACCTTGTCCCAGGGATCTGCATGTGCTGACTGGAGCACATGGACAGGGCACCCAGGGGTTGTTGGTCACTATCCATAAGCCCAAAAAGATAAAGCACCTGTCAAAATCCCTGATTTTTCAGTTTCAGGTCCCTGGCTGCACTGTGGAGGAGCCAATACAAAGTACCTAAGCTAATGATGATTCCAGGACAGTCATTGCCAAAGTAAAGCTGCTTCCAGACCCTGTCAGAAAAGGGGAGTCCCCATGGCTGAAAGGCTATAGGATGGTATGTGCCTTTGGAGTGGGAATGCTGCTAGGCTTCTGTTGAAGTCTATGGTTGGTGAATGTATCTCCAGATTTGGGCACCCTTTTTTGAAAGGAATAGTACCTGCTTTTCTCCATCCAAGTAATAGTGAAGAAAGACATCAGAGGAGATGGACCTGTCAACAAGCTTGCCAAGAGAAGTTGTCTATCTGTTAAGAAAGCAAAGTAATAGTGACTGACCAAGTTAGAAGAAAGAAGGAAATCAAATAGTAGCACAAACTGATCTGACAGTCCATCTCCTTTGCTGCTCTGAACAGAAAAAAGCAATGAACAGAAGTGTTGCTAAAGTGAATGTGCTCAGTGCTTTCCACGTATAGAAGAATGTAGTGTCCTTGTTTTCAAGGCAGAAAAACAAAGGGAGGAAGTACAACATGAGCAAAGCTTGAAGTGGCTCCTCTCCATGGTAACATGCTGCATGAATAGTATCTTTTTGGTGATCAGGCAAGTAGGAAGCTCTTGAGCCCCACAGGAAAAAAACGTCTTGATCCTCTCTCTGTGCCTTCCCTGGGATAAATAAGCACACCATGGATGAGAGACACTGAAAATTGTATTCGGATTCTGTGGTGTTACTTTGGTACCATAACGGACTGGTGCCAGCATATCAGCATTTTACATAGTCTTTCTACTTCTTTAAAAAACTGGCCCATAAAACTAATATTACTTTTAAAAAGGCAGCTCATTGAAAAGACCATTGCTTTAATGGGAAGTTACAATGTTGATGTGCCTATTACAGTATCCTGGGTGTAGGGGAGGCTGACCTTTCTCACAGGATGGCAATATAAAACTGGGACCAGTGGGAAAAGCCAAGAAAGGAAAATATTTATATTTTTTTCAGATTTCTCTGTTAAGATTCCCTAGGTTTTCAGTCAGGACAAAAGCCCAGGAAAGAGATGCCAAGAAACAAGAAGAGCAGAAAGCATCACCAGTGGTGGCTGAAGCACTGAGTTGCTCTGTGGAAGGAGCCAGCCCCAGTCACACTGATGCCAGGATGATTTTTTGCCTTTTCTTCTTCTCTTTCTATATACCTTTTATACAATTCTTATGTATCCTCAGTACTCTTAGCATGCATACTCGTAATTCCTTAAGTCTGATACCTTAGCATCGTCCCAGTATTCTGTTAGGCCAGGAGACCAAACATCCTAAGGCCTCCTAGTAGGAGGCCAGAAAGCCCTAAGCTATCTTGGGAATCCAAGGTGCCCTCTAGAACATATCCTGTAAACTGGAGATTTGGCCCACCCAGGGGGAATTCCTCAGATGGGGGGATATCACACCATCCATCCAGGCCTCCACTGGGGCACCCTTGTTAGATCTGCTAATTTGTAAGGTCTATAAATTGTACACCCAGTCTGTTGGGGGTGTGCATTGTGGCACATCCCACCTTGGCCAAACAGTGCACCTCAAGGATCCTCATTAAAACACCAAGGTAAAAACCCCTTCTCCCTTATCTGTGGCTGGCTCTCAAGTTTTGAAAACCAGGGAGAGGCATCAACATGAGCTCAGCTATGGAGCCCTGATGTTTCCTGGCACAGCAGTGGTGGGCCATCAGAAGGAGACTTCTGATGGTGTTTTCTGCCCCCTTCCCTTGGTATTTACTTGACATTGTCCCTTCCAAGACAAACAAGCTGTCAGGAGAAGAGGGTCAGAGACAGTGGGAGTGGTGATCTTGCTGATCAGTGTCTGTATGTGCACCCATGAGAGGGTGAGCTCTCCTCTCTGACACTTCCACAGCAGCTGGCCCATGCTCTGACTTGCAGCATTGATGAAAAATCAATGCTTGCCAAATGGAGAAATTAAAGAGTCACAACAACATTTAATCAACAACAATAAATTAAAAATCAACAGCAACAACAAAAAGGTTGAAGTTAGTATCTTCAGGTCATGAAAAATAAATAAACTTGCAATTTTTTTTTTTTTATATGCCAGAGACTGGTATAAAAAGATTGCTTGTAGTGAGAGCACTGGGCTGGGATGCAAGGAGCTGATTTCCATGACCTCTGGAGAAAGACAACTTTGTATAATTGTTAAAATGAGAAAAATCATGGAGATCTGAGATTTAACCTACAACCCTTACTCACTAAGTTTTTTTTTTTTAATGTTGTGGACTATTGAATGATAAAAGTAATTTTTCATTATGTTTGTCTCATTTCTATATTACACTGAGTTTATAAAAATGTCAGCTCTTTCTTTTAACGTAGAAAGGTTTTAAAAATGAAACTTTTTCTCAGTACTAATGCCTGTTCTGTAAAGCATTGATAACAGTTGATAACAGTGTGTTAGGGTACTGGATTTCACATTTCATATTGAGCAGGTATTTTTCTTCTGGGAAAATTAGTAGAAATACTACATAAGTACATTTTTTAAAGCCTGATCCTGTATTATTTCTACTTTAAGGATTTTTCACTTTTGGTAAAAATAGCCTAAAACTTGCAAAGCAGGATAGTGGGAGATATTTACACTTTTCCATTTGTCATGTCTGGTGCATTGTAGTTTTTCTACTTCCTTACAAAAGAAAAAGCATCATATTTTTGAATAGGTATGCATTAGTTACTGAAACATTTCAGAAAGTCCATCTCAGGGCAATACAATACCACTCCCTTCTCTATTTATACAATCAAAACTGATTTACAAAGAAAGACATGCTACCTGGAAAACAAACCCTGAAATCAATTGGTGGATTCTGCTGATTGCCATGTAAACTCCTTGCTTCGTTTTCAGCATACAGAAGCTTAGAGGATGAATTGACCTTGTACAAACTTAGCCAACCTCAGCAATCTCCTGCCAGATGTGTGCTTCATTATTTAAGTGATACCACACTGTCAGACTCCTCCTGAAATGAAGTGGACATGCCAATGCAGCGTCTGGCCCTCAGATCCTCAGTTCCTGTAAGTAGAAAACCCTGTACAGACGGAGAGCTGATTCCATGGACCCCAGGGAGGCTCACGTGGGTTTGAAATGTTAATCAATGCAGCTCAGACTGCTCTGCAAGTGCTGTCCTGAAAGTGGTAGAACTTTAAAACTTCTGAGCTACTTCATGTCTCCATCATAATGTGTGTTTATAATGTTTCAAAAGTCATTATTTCTGGTGTTTAGATAGATTTGATTACTGACAGTTGCTAATTATTTCCTTTATTAGAATACATTTTAAAAATACTTGATTTTAGGTAAAACCAGACTCTGCACATTTCTATTTGCAAGAAATTGTGTGCTGTTATATAAATTAGACTACTTTCCCTTTCCTTTTATGGGTATATTTGGGGGATTGTTTGTTTTGGGGTTTGATTTGGCTCCTTTGTGTTTGGTTGTTGTTCCAAAGAATTGGCATCACTGCCACAGTGAACACCTGTGAGACACCCTCCCAGAAGGGCAAACTGAGCAAGTGCATCCCCAGGACTCAACACTTGTTCCCTTGATTAGCAGGCTCAGGTTGTAGGGAGGAAAGGCTTTGAAGAGCTGAGGCTCCCTCCGTAAATTGTCCTGGTTAGGGCACAAGTACTGCTCTGTTACAAAAAGTTCAGTGGCAGCTACTAAAAGGAGTGATCAGTAAAATGTGACATTTTCTATTTCCAGAGTGGGCAATACAAAAGGCACAGCAGGGTCTGGGAGATGCACAAAGCAGCAGAAGTCAGCACAGGCACTGTGCAGAGCAGCCTGCTCCAGGAAGGGGACGAGCAGCAACAGCTCAGCTGCAACAGTGCAAGCCATGCCGTGAGTGCATTTCATAGGCACAGCTTACAAAGCATACTGAGACTCTGGCAGGGAGCAAGGGGAACTTGTGGCAACATTTATTTTTTCACCTAACTTGATGGTTTTTGGGGAGTTTTATTTTCTAAATAAATGTGTACTTGGAGGCAACAAGGATGGCCATCCCTATCTGAGCCTGATGACTTCTTTTGCAGGAGACAATTTAAGAATTTCACACCTCACTTAATGCCAAATTTAATTTAATACTTTTTTATAAAGATTACTTGCACAGTGTGAAGGCATTTGGTTTAAGCAAGGCCTGAAAGATTCTGAGCATTTAGAAGTGTGCAGCAGAGCATGCCAAATTAAGCTGGTTTTCTAAGCAGAGACAATTTCTTTGATTTTCATTTATTTATTCATGTGTAATTATTTAAAATTGCACATGGATCCAAAAGAAAATTCTCTGAATTCACAGGGAAAAAAAGACATTTAAGGATGCACAATACTGTGACTGCTGAATGAGAGCTCTTCTAATGAGTTGAGGGCTATTTTATGCACTCCTTTATGCATTACTTTTGGAAGGGAGGAGTTTCCTTCATTAATTGATGATATTTAAAACCATTGGCATTTCTTCCTGTAATCCATTCAGCCATCATGTCAAGCAGCTCCCCTCCTGTACATTTTTGTATATCTGAGGTGTGTCTTCAGGTTTCAGGTAAATGGTTTGTATTGTGCAAGGTGTTTTAGTGCCATTGGATAAAAGATTTTGCTTTATGGGTCTGCGGTCCAAACAGATAAATAAGAAGGAGGAAGGAAGTGGATGGTGTCTGAGGCATCTGTTCAACAGGTGAGAGCAGGGAAACAAATCAAAATTCATGACTGCATACAGCCTTCCACTCAGGACCAGTACTGCCTGTACCCTTGGTGCAAGCCCTCTCGGTTTTGCAGGAACATTTCCAAACTTACATGAAATCTACCATTCTTTTTTCTTTAAGCAAGAAATGTTATAATGTAAATACAAACTGCCCATACTAAGGTGTTTCCACACATATTCACAAATCAGGTTTGTTGTCAAAGTTATGGACAAATTGAACATTAGCTACAAAATGGAGCTGGTGTAACATATTACTGCAGTGCAGATCCTCCTGAGAGAGGTTTTGCAATTAACTCTTTCACCATGCACCCATGCCACAGCTGGTCTCAGAATTAGTGACTGAATAGTGTGTTCATACTCAGAGATACAAATGGTTTGGCCTTCCCTTGGGCCTGGAAAGAGCAGTCAGGAGCTGTCTTCAGAGGAGAAAGGAGGCAGTGGAAGAGTGCTGTCATCACTCTTCAGGTTTCTTTTTCCAGGCAAGAAACGGTACAAAGGGAAATTATCAACAGCTCTCAGCTTAATCTCTACTGCTGTTTTTGAAGAAATACATGGTGTTGCTTGTAATACTATAGAGCAGTCTGAAAATACTTGAGGAACAAGGAGGCACTGCAGTCAACTGAAGTGACTGCTGAAAGGCTGAGTGAGAGTTTTCCCAGAGGTTTCCCATGGCACCTGGACCCACCCTTGAATTTGGCTGTACTTTCCCTCCCGTGTGTCAAATGGGGAATCCTTCTTTACCGTGTTGCAAAGGCAAGGTATATCCCTTGTGTTCAGGTAAGTCCAAAAGGTCTCTTGAATCCTGTCCTGCTTGAGTAAAATCTGCCTATGATTCGTCCAGGCTTGCAGAAAGTGGAAGCCATGGTCAGCTTGCCCAGCTTGACACTCTGCTCTCCCAACTATTTATACTGGGACTCATTTAGGACTGCAGTAACACAGCTTTGTTGCTTCATTTTACACAGAGTGTGGACAGACCTGGAAGTGGTGTCAGCCACGAAGGTCAATGGCCACATCTGTGAGGATGTGGATGGAGGTACTTGAGAAGGAGAAAGCACCAAAACCACTTCTCCCTGTGTGTACATCTCTATCCAGAGGTGAGTCAGGCTACTGGCATGAGGAGAAGGGAGTGGGAAGCGCAAGTTTCTTGCCTTAATAGCCCTGTCAAGAAATTTCAGTCTTCTTTCTTCAAAAGCATTTGAGAACCAGAGGGGACAGCTTAAGAGAAAAGTTGCTCTACTGCAGAGAGATGTGGAGGCAGGTCATCCTGAAACTGCACTTTAACTGTATCACTATGGATCATTCCCCATCTGACACATACTCTGAGCTCTTTAAAAATCCAAGCACAAGATGTTTAGCTTAAAATTATTTAACAATACTTTTATTGTGTTAAGATCTACTTTTTTTCCCCAATGTTGGTAAGTCTGGCCTCGAGCCTCTGCTGCTGGTGCTGTGGTGCTGGAATACACAGATTGTTTTAGGGAAACCAATTTGATGGTTGTGTCAAATATTGGAAATTTTGAATCTATTTTGCCCTAAAAGCTTTTTTTTTTTGGCAGTCAATTCTGCTGTAGATCTATTAAAAACTAGTTCTTTAATACTTATGAAAGCAAAACTCACATTTTGAACAGGTCAGTGAAATTATTCAGCCATAGGTTTACTGCAGCAAGAGAGACCAAAAGCATCATTATGCTTATTTAATATTTTGTGGGAAAATGCACTCACATACAAAAGGAATTAAAAATGTAGGTTTAAAAAAAAAAAAAAACACAACCAATTGAAGCAGTGACTAGGTTTCATCTCTAGAAATATCATTTATTCTGTATTATAAGTAGCCCTTTTCCAGGGCTGATCAACCTGGAGCTGCATCAGGGGTAATACTTGAACTCCAGTAAAATTAATTGATTAAGAAACGTATCACTGAACACCTCAGCAAACTAACGTTTAATAGCTCTAGACCATGCATAGGCTGAGCATTCAATTTCACCTTAAATGCATTGCAATCATAAATGTATTTTGAATAACAAGCTAATTGAGCCTGAAAATTGTTAGCTACGTATGCAAATGGATTGCTACACCCTCGATTAAGAATTGTCTGGGCTACTTCTGTATCCTCATGGTTAATTGTCCTTACTCAAAATTCTATTAACAAAATATCCCCAAATTCGAGTCATTTTTCTTTGTGAATAATGTCCACTTATCAGCCCATTCTAAAGCTTAGTTTGCCATGGAGGCAGTTTTAGAGCAGCTTATTATTTGCCTGACTTGAGTTGCACACAGTTCTTAATCATCTTTGACAACCAACGCTCAACTCCCTCTGCATTCACTGCTGTCAGCATTTGTGTGTGTAGTGCACCTTTGCAGCAGCTCTGCAGTTCTCATCAGCAGGGTTAGAAACAGGTGTTACCTGTCCAAACACACAGCACTGCTGGGGAAAAGATACCAGTGAAAAGCAGAAAGGGGATTGGGGATGTGTGGGTACAAGCAGCAGCACAGTAAATTTGTCTCATGTTGTAAATGCAAGATATTTATCAATGAAAGTTTTAGTTCTAATTAAAAGTGGCATTTTGCTGAACTGTCCAGTTTGAAGATGAAAGAGAATTTATTCAGGTGTGCACAGAAAGGGCTTTGCTCATGGCAGTAAGGCATAGTGGGTGAATTTAGTTAGTGATGAAAACTTAGGGAGTGTTCAGAGCCCAGTCCTGGTCTCAGAGTGCCTCTCCTGCAGTGCAGAGACAAACAGCACCACAGGCTTTGTGCAGAGAACACATTAGAAATGTTTTTCTCAAGAAGTCAGTGGACTCCAGTTTCTCATTTCCAGGAGCCCCCTGGTGCTGAGAGGGATGAAGAGCCTATCCCAGAGTCACAACAGGAATTTTGCAAGTTAAAACCACTTTTCTTACTTAAGTCCCAGCAGTGTTGCTTTGTGCAGGTCAGCTCTAAGGCCAATATGCTATTAGGAGCATTAACAGGAGATGGTGATGGGTGTTTTTTTGTAGAAGTCTTCTCAAGTACTTTGCCTTTGCTGCCATTCTTGGCTGCCTGTGGTGACAGTCATTGTTGCTGCAACTGAACCTTCAAAGCTGCAAACTTAAAATCAGAGCTTCAAAAATTTGCTTTCCATCAAATGCATTAAGGAAATTAATTTAGCAGTCTTCTATGGTCATTGAAAGACAAGTGACAACCCATTTTTTCTTCTAAGATTTTCTGCTGTTTCTGTATTTGTCTGCTTTTTGAGGAGACTGGATTGATTCTGGAGTCACTAGAATGTGGTCCTTCATCCTTCAGAAACCAGAGAGAAAGGATATTATTATGAATAAACACTACCCTTGCCTGCCATCAGGGAATTCCATAGGTATAATTATAACATGGAAATAGTACAAGAATTGAGAAATCTGGAATAGAGCAAAACAAGGATAATGACTGAAGTGCATTACCCCCTACAAAGAGGTTTCCAGGCTGTGTGACTTTATCTTGTGTGACATTAGGAGGGTGTGGTTGTTCAAGTAGACAAAAATGTAAAAAGCCACGAAGAAAAACTTAGAATATCATTGTATTTCCAGGACATCATAATATCAGGTGTGAGTGGGTGTATATGTAAAAAAGATTCTTCATCTATCAGTGTTTTTTCAGTTCTCATTAAAAAATAAAGGGAAAATTCAACATTAATATGGGAAGAAGGGAGAGAATAAAATTCAAGTAAATGCATGCTTCTATGTTTATATTCATGCATTTCCTCAACTATTTCATCAGATGTTCTTTGGCCAGTTCCTGACCTAATGCATAGATAATCTTTGTAACCATCAAGGGAAAAGAGAAGGTTGTGTCCTGCCCTGTTTGTTCCTCTTCCCTGCAGGCTTGGGGTGATCTCTGCTGAGGTGTGACAGGGGGTGGTTGTGCTTTGTTCACCTGTGAGTGCAGGCTTCAACTTTGTGTGAGCAGAGTTTAAATGTGAAAACCACATTATTATGTCCACATAATGATCTTTTAGGATCTTTTCACAGCACCACTTTTGTTGCAACTTTCGTAGTTTTGGGGGTTCTTTTTTTTTTTTTTTTGTTTGCTTTCTTTTAATTTTCTGATAGGTTTAGCAGAAAAAAATGGAATAAGAGCCTTGCATAATTCCTAATGCTATTTTTTCCCAGTCTTTTGAATGATTTCTGCTTCAATTCAATCTATATTTATTGCTTCTTCTCAAATCCTTGATCTGGATCCTTTTTAATCAGCAAAAATATTTTCCTGCTTATCATGTATCTGAAGTTGCAATGCACCATCCTGTGATTTTGCTTATTTATTTCCTGCCTTCCACTACTTCCCACTGCCCTGTGAAGATGCTAGAGCCACTCATTTTTAGTGCCAATAGTTTGATCAAATGAGCAGCCATCAGAAATTATCTAATATTTTTGCTATTCCTTTTGTTATAGTGGAGACCTAAAGCACAAAAGCACTGCATCAAACACAAACCAGAATTATTTAGGTATTTTGTTACTTAGGTCTTCAAAGTATTTAAGTGCATTTTTAAAACTATTATTAAAATGTAATTTTTAGAAAATGTTCAGTGCCCAGAGTTTCACCCACCTGAGAGATCCCTGGAGTAGTTACTCTCTTCTTTTGAGTATTGACTCTGCTGGCCTCATTCTGCTGCTCTGTCGATCACTGAGCCTGCTTTTGTTGGCCTGTCATTCTGCAGAGATCAAAAGCAATGAGAATCAAGCCTTTTGTTAGCACACGAAAGCTTTACCACCTGGAAAAGTGTGTCAGCTTTTTTGATTTATTTGTTCAGAATTTTTCACTTATTGCCTTCTGGGTCAAATGACAAGTATTTGGAAGCAGAGTGTAGCTTCAAAGTCCCCTTTTTTAAGGAACCAAATTATGTAGCTCACCTTAGTAGAAAAAATATTTCTGATCAAGACAGTTGACTGCATCAGGTTTCTCAAAGGATGAACCTACTGCATCTCTAAGCTGTTTTTCTTCACTAGCCTGATTCATCTAGTGAAAATGGGGGGAGGCAAGTACAGTTCTCAGGGCCCAAAGGCAGAGGATGACAGCAGAAAAGCTGGCTTCTCTCTTCATGACCCTCTCTTTGGGAAATAGCTTTTGCTTATCTGAAGGAAATAAAAATAAAGAAAGTTATTTTCTTTATTAACTTCTGAACAAGTATGTAACTCTACACTCAAATCTATGCTCAGTGACTTGTTTTTGTTTTCTTTCTAGCTTTGCTCTAATACTTTTGACAATCCCCATTAAGCTAAATATAATATTCCCTTCTGGAAATCAATCTGTAGCAGCATCTAGCCTGGGCTACTACTTTAGGAAAACACAGATATTTCAAATTTCCTAATGTTTTGTCTTAGAAATATCATAATAGGGAAATAGAGAGGTGGAAGTTTTCCTTAGATGTGCTCATGCCAGACCTGCTTGCTTTTGAAGAGCTGTGATTGTCAGAGGTCCAAAGTGGGCCAAGTCAAATTAGCACTAATTAGCACTTGAGCAGCATCATTTGTGCTGTAAATGCTGAATTCACCACAACTTACTACTGCCTCATCGTGGTAGCCTGTGAATAAATCCTTAAGTACCTCGCAGATGCTTCGATGTTTAGAGGGCATAAACTTTGCCACTGGCTCGGGAGTGGGATAGTCCACATTTATGGGAATCTGTACGTTCATAATGAAAAAAAATACTTCTTCCTGTTGCCAAGGTGAGAGTCACTCACTGATACTGAGCTGGTGGTTTCACATGCTACAGGATTAATTACCTTATTTTTGTAAAGCATTGTTCAAAATTTCTCTGAATTTTATCTGGTAGTTGCATTATTAATCTACTTTGTAAACTAAAATCTGGGAGATTTATTTATAAGAAAGGACTTTTTACACAGGCATCTGCCTGCCTGCTTGCCTAATTCCCCTCTCCAATTTAGAAATCCAAGAGTGAAGGTGGCTGCCTCTGAAACAAATAATGCAGAGGGTCTCTTAACAAACGAGGGGCTGCACTTGCTCTTCTCCTGCAAAATTCAGCGGCGCTGCTCCCTGGCTGGATGAACAGCTGTGGCAGCAGCCCTGAGCAAGAGGAAAAGGAGTGGGGACAGTGGCAGATGAGATAGAGCAGGAGGGGGAAAGCAGCATTTGGTTGAGCAGTTGGGTAGAGATGAATTTTAAGCAAGGGAGTGTTGGCAAGAGGTTTTTGAAAATGGACAAAACATGGAACAGAGCTGATAGTATGTCCCATGATGCTGAAGAGATCACTGAGAGATGGGCTGGAAAGAGTTGCATGAGGACACCTAAATATGTTTGATTTGAGCAATGTTTCTAATGCTGATGAGATTGGACATGCTTTATGGGACTACTTGAAGCACTCTTACATTTTAATCATACTAAACTTTGTGACAGTAAGAAAACAAAGGAGCTGTCTCTGCTTCTTCCCTGAAAATATGACTCAGAAACAAACTTTTTCTATCTCTGCCTTAGAAACCTGGTAATGCTCAAATGTTTTAAAACACAAGCAAACAAAAGCCAACAACTAAGAAAACCCCAAACCTTGTTTAATGCATCATCATGAAGAACTGACTGCATCTTTTTTTAACTGAGTGCCTCATCCAAGGCAATGAAACCTTTCAGTAGTAAAAGAAACTGCCTTGAAATTGATGTTTTCATTGGTCATCCATCTACTGCACTGTAAAACAGTAAATGATCTTTTTGATGTCTCCTCCCAGCAAACATCAGTTCTCATTTTCAGGGTTTCTCTCTGGCAATTGTATAGATTAGGGGATGCTGCTTAAAAGTGATAAAACGTGCTGTGGATGTGATAATATAAAAGTAATGTATAATGCCACTGAAGAAGCATATGTTAAATGCTTCTCCCAGGGCTAAGTAGGGTATTTAATCACCAAAGTTTTGGTCTTTGGCCTTTTAAAATGCTTGATTGCATACATTCAGTAGTCATGGCCCCCAGGGTGTTGCACAGAAGTTTTGAAAGGTTGAGGTTTGATAACAGAGCACTGCTTCATTGATTTCTTCTGGTATTCACTAAAACTTACAAAAAATTCAAACATTTATGTTTCTATAATTTCTGTAAAAATAAACACAGGAAAATGGCTTTTTTTAATCTCTGAATTGTAATTGGGAAAATGATGTTATGAGAGCTTGTGATTCACGATTGTATTTTCACATGTCTTAACTGTTAAGAGTAGTGATGTCTGCCTTAGCGTTTGAATTAAAAAATACATTGTATCTGGTTTATTATTATTGTTATTATTGCTCCTACATTCTCATGCAAGCCATAAAACCATTTTAGCATAAATTCCTTACTTAAATGCTATTATTAAGTGCTATCAGGGTTGAACACCAGTCATTAAATCCTTCTGAGCAGTAACAACTGGGAGAGTTTAATGGAGCCCTCATCAAAGATGAACATGGAAGAAGATGGAGAGAAGCTTCTGTGCATGCTGCCTGTAGCCTGGAGGGGAACAGAGCAAGGAGAACCTCTATAATTTACTGTGCTTCTCTGTTGTAGGGAAAAAAAGAATTAAAACATGTAACCTAAACCAAAGCCCAGTAAAGCCTGTGGGAAGCTTTCTGTTAACTTCAATGTGCACTAGATCTGGTTGATAGATTTCTAAAATACAAAGCGTTTCACATGGTGTGTTGAAGAGGTTTTTCCATGCAATGGACACACATAATGAGATCTTTCATTCTCTCCTTTTCCCAGATTTGGCCTTGAAGAAAACCCTAGAGCTGAATGTTACTGAACTTTGGGCAGAGTTAGATTCTGACCTGAATATTGAGGACAGAGTCCTTGTGTATTTTTGTTTGTTGCCATGAAAGTTCTTCATCCTTTGTTGCTCTGTTCTTTATCATCTGCAGGGTAAAGGATTCTGAACCAGAAATAGATTTGCACGTGGAGATCTGGGCTGTGGAAGCAATAGCTCTTCTTTTTACCCCACCAACAGCACCGGCTGCCTCTCTCCTGCAGCATTGTCTCCATGAGAGGTGGAGGGTTACCTCTACACGTAGATAATGGCAAGTGTCTCTTTTCCTCAGCAAGAATGCACAAGGTAGAATATCTTGTAGAAATTTAGGATTTGCCTTTCAGGCAGTTGGATATTAGCACACCAGGATGACATTGTATCTTCCTAGTTGATTTGGTCATCTGATATTTAGTTTCTTGAGTGACTTTTTGCACCAGCCACCTACACATCCCAAGTATCAGAATATTTTTTTTTTATTAAAGGGTCAGTTTCCTTTTCTCTGTGATTCTTGACAATGTGATTCATGGGAGCAATGAGGGATTCTTTTCCTGCACAAAATTATTCATTGTTCAGGGAGAAAATAGTAGTGCCCTCCTTGTATTTGGAAAAGAGATATCATTGCAGAGAAATCACCCATTATTTCTCATTTGGCACTTGAACATTGACTCTAAAAGTGTTGCAGTTACCTTTCGGATCGGGCATCTATTTTCCAGGATTTGGAGTGCTGCAGATTCCAAAGTCCATCTCCTGCTTATATATATTACCACAGATTTTCCCAGAAACACAACTGTCTTTAGCTGGCTGTTAAAGTCACTGGCAAGCCTTGAGGAGAGAGGACATGAGGCTCCAGCTGAACAATAGCTGCATGTTCTGTCCCTTTCCATCAGAAGATTGGGATGGAGGTGCTGTGTGCTATTTGGGAGGGCTAGATACTTAGTCAACAGGAGTGAGTGGACTCTCCCCCGTGGGCAGCCTGGGACAGGAGATGTTTGGAGAGAAGTCATCCACCCCACTTTCTCAGCAGTATTTGACTGAAGCATTCATTTGGCTGTCCCTAGCCAGGCTCTCAGTTCAGTTCCTATAGACTGAGAGAGTGCTGCTGTCACCAGGGAGTCCTGGCAGGAGAGCCAGAGCAAACCCCAGGACTTGCAGCAGGCTGCCTCATGAAGTGTCCCCAGCTCTACACCTGCCTCCTTCAATTTTCTGACAGCAATTTCTCATTTGGCTAATTTTAGGACTTCACTGCATGAAAGAGATGGGGCAAGCAAGAAGGGGAAGGTGACTTTGTCATTATTTTAGATAGATTTATTATTTTTTAGAAATTAGTCTAAAAGGTGCAGGAACAGATATATAGTGAGGAAAAGAAGTGCCTGTGTCACCAAAGTGACATCATTGTGAAATTATGTAAGGTTTGTCTTTCCCTTTGGAACTGAAAGTAATGACACATCAAAGCTGCTGCCTCCAGTTGCTGGTTGCCTGTAAGAGTTTCAGGTTTCTGGGTTTTATCCCAAGATCACGTGCAGACCTCATAGTCAGTACTCAGCACTAAAGGCAAAGACAGAGCACCTGCTCATGCTCAGTTTAGTTCCTTCAAGTGCTCTCATAGCTGTCTAACTATACAAGCAGCACAATGGAGACTGACTTGTTTGCATTGCAGAGCCCTTTTTGATGTTCAATAACCCAAATTATTATAGTGAGTAGATATGATGAGAGCTTTATAGAACTGCAAACAGTCCAGGAAGATAATACCCTGGGGCAGCTCATTTGCCTAACACAGAGCATATACTCAACAGGTATAACACAGTACAAATATTTACTAAAATCAGTTTTTGGTGTTTACCTTGGAGTAGGAGAGCACATTCTGAACAATTATTCTCTTTTGTGCCCAGCTAAGCAATGCAGAACATATTCAGCAAAATCCTGTAGTCAAGCCATGGCTGCACACACTGTGAAATAAGTTAAAATGTATCCTGGTTTGTTATGCTGACCACAGGAGAAATGAAAGGTACAACTAGGTCAGGATTCTATATCAAAAATTATATGTTTAACCACAATTATGACTTTTAAAATATATTTAGCCATAATTATGAAGAGTCAGCTCAGAAAGGCCCTTGAAAAGTTTACTGTGACATTTCCAGTGTCTTGCCTAAATAATGCAGTGGATGTCTTTGGCAAATGCTTATCAGCAGCTAGTAGCCCTGAATATTTGGGTTGTACAGTAAAGGCAGCAAGCTGTTCCTCATGGTAGGCAAAGTCTGGGCTCCTGGGCAGCACTGTCGAGGTCTCTCACAGAAGTATTTGTGCTTTTGTGTCCCACTGAAGGCTGTTGGTGCCACTGCAGCTTTGGCAAGGCACTGCTGCCGTCAGCAGGGCGGGTGCAGTGTGTTACCAGAAACAAAGAGCTGCAGATGTGACTCCTCTTGCTGTGCTGCATTGCTAATATGGTCACATTCTGCTTTTCATCTACTCCTTTAAGCACTCCTTCAGTTTCTGGCTTCTTTGAATTTGAGATGGGTTTGGAAGGATGCAGATGAAAATAGTCCACGGAAAGAAATTTTCAATGAGGTCACTTCACTGTTCCATCAGATGAGGAGGAGCTTAAGGACAACGGTTCAGGCTTGCTAAGAATGCAGATTTCTGATAAAAGGTAGAGATTCTCAAACATTCATCAAACAGTTTATACCGGGGGTGTCATGTTTTTCAAGTACAGTATCAAGTTTTTATGCTGCAGACATAAATCATAAATTGAAGTCAATTAACAGTTAATGTGTGTACTAATTAGAGAAAGGATAGACCTGCAGTATCACAAAGTTCTAATGGGGTCAGGGACAAAATACTGCAAGAAATGCTGGTTTTTTCTTCTTTTTCTGAGAGCCATTATCTATTTTAATTCTTCTCTATTGAAATATGAATCATGTGAATCCTACCTTTAATTTGTTTCTTTATCAGTGCTTTGTTGACTTCATAGTTTATACAAAACACAGCAGGGGAGAGCTGTGAGACTATGCATCAAGCATTATAATGCATTAGAGTAATCACATTTCTCTCTAACACATCAGATTTTGTCATCAAGTTTTATGAGTATTGACGTTATTTTTCTCACAATCTCCTGAAACTATTCATCTTAATTAACAGTGGTATAAACTTCTTCATAAAGTTGGAATACATTTTATCATGAAGAAATTTCGTGATGAATGCACCTGCTAATTATATCTAAACAAAGTGATGCAAAAAAAAAAATTGCTATGGTTCAGAAAGCTTTCTTTTTAAAATTAACTTGAAACTGTTAATGCAAGGTTGGAAGTTGCAGTATTTTCCTCTCAAGGGACCAAATGGTGAACTCTGTTTTGTGGTTCACAGAGCTCTGAGAGTTCCTGAGCCCCATCCTCACACCTGGCAGACACCAGTATCTGCTGGTATAGTGTCAGCTTCCCAAGGTATGCAGACAGTTGTTTTTGTTCTCCTTGCTGTGATGTGACAGGTTTTCCTATCATCCTGTGTGGATATGTAGGTATTTTTTGTCTTTGGACCCTTGCCCAAAAATGCTTTTTAATCAGGGGTCAGCAAATGCACCACAGTTTCAAAAGACAAACAATACAAAGATACGATCCAGCTGTTGGTGGCCAATGCTATGAGTGGATTTCTTAAGTGCATGCTCAGGTACTGCTCACCAAATTTTCAAGGTAAAAGAAAATTTGAGCCAAATAGGTCCTGTCCCCTGAGCAGTGCATGGTGGCAATCTGAAGTACCAGTTCACAAGCAGCAGCTCCCCATAAACTGGCATTGGCCTTGAGAATAATTTTCAACACAGTGTTATTTCTTGTGACAGTCTTTTTCCTGTATTTTTTTTTTTTTTTGGATTGATGAATAGAAGACCCTGAATGAAGAGGCTTGGCATTTGTTTTCTTATGTGGCAAACAAAGAACAGCATGGTCATAGCGGTTTTCAAGGCCTCCTTATTCATCAGCAGCCTTAAAGTATCTGTGCCATGTCATTATGAAACACTGTGGGTATTTTTTTTCATCAGTTGCAAAGTAGGATTTGAAAAGGGAAAGTGCTCAAAGAATGATAAACAGCTGGAGACATCTTGTACATTTGAATACAGCATTTATAGATTATTTCTATTATCACTTTTTTGCTATGGGGTGGTTCACTCTTTAAAACCCTCAGCATTATTCCAAGATGTCCTTGCAAGGTTTACCTTTGGGTGAGCATATCCCCTTCACCTCTAAGTTCTTTATGACCTCATGCTGGGTTCTGTGGGGCTTCTCCTGTTTAGGAGGCTGATTGTCAGAGAGCAGGAGCTGGTTTGGCACTGTGAGGCTCCAGGATATCATCTGCCCTGCTGGCTGGGGCTGGGCAGGAGCCAGCAGACGTGCTGAGTTTGCTCTGCCATGGCAGGATTGTGTCCTGCTGGGGGGAGCTCATGTGCAGAGTGGCTCTGACTGTGCAAGGCTGCTTCATGGCTGCTGTCTGAGCACCCTGCACTTGCCTTTTCTATGGAGATACAGCTGAACTAGCATGTTTTTATCTGGGTATTGCAGTCTTACTGTATGAAAAGATTATTTGAACTCTCAGAGAGCAAGGCCTTTTGAATTATTTTTCCCCCACTGATGTTTTGTTTTCTAGTGTTGGATTGAGGACGTGAATTTGGGTGTCAAAACATGTATCTCAGGTTCTGTAAAGGTGAGGAAGTCTGTGTTTGCAGTCAGGATCACAGCCTTGTGCAGACTGTGAGCACTCTATCTAGTGCTGGGCAAGACAGGTTATAGCAGGTGCTGGCATTTATGGAGAAGCAGTTTATCTGTTCATGTCACTCTGTTCAACAGCTGCATCTGAAATTTGTTGCCCTTTGTTTATAGACTGATCCTGGTATTTGGAACACTTTGAGTGTTTCATTGCTCAGGTGTCCAGAATTTGAAACAAAATCAATTATAACTGTATAGGCAAGGGCGTTTATGGTCATAATGTTCCAATGACAGTGTCAGGGGAAAGCATCAGGAACTTCCAGCTAATGTTTATTTGCAGACATCTCTACACAGTCTTAAAATAGTGGTAATTGGTACAGGAAAAGCAGGTACAGCATGATCTCTGTCCCTACAGAAAAGTAACAATATAGATAGGTAATATAATGTTAGAAATGTAAAAATAAGATGTGATAAAAAATTGCAAGTCATGCTCTAGATGGAAGCTAGTTGGTTTCACTGCACTGGCTTCTAATGGCAATCTCTTTGCAGGATACTTCAGAAATGATGGATTGAGGCACACACATAATGACCTGTTCCAGTCAGGAGCTGAGACAGCCTCAAAGGGAGTTGCCGATGAGATCTATGGAATGGGACGTGTGAGTGTATACAAGAGCAGTGCTGGTACAATTTTGCATGTATATCTTCCTGCCAAAAAGTTTAAAAAAAAAAGTCAAGACTGCACATTTTGGAGGATTAATCATCTGAGATTTTTCTCTAATTTATCACCAACAGGAGTAATGTTCTCTTTGTTTCTGTTTTACAGGGACACCCACATAGCCTTTAAAAATCATAAATAAAATTGCATCCATGCAGGCTGTGGGTCTATGCAGCAGCTGTTCACATGACACTATATTTTATCTGCATACATTTAATTATTTTTTCCTGAGCAACTGTCTCAATCTGTCAAAATATTTGTAAATAGATTCAGTTTCCAGTGAAATTTGCTTTCACTAGCACAATAGAGAGACAGGGAAGACTTATGCCCAGTGGGAAGAAAAAAATGGAATTGTTTTCCATTGCAGGTTGAACAGCTCAGTCCTAAGGCGTTTGCCTTGATGACTGTGTGAAGCCAGTGCTCTCACTTAGCAGCTGCCTCATTTCTGGGACGAGGTGTTTCATTTCAGCAGACAGACTTCTCCACAACTGAACAAGCACAAAGAGAATGGCAGGTAATAGAGGACAGCTCTGTATTTCAGTAGAGAAGGAACACACCTGGAAAGAAGGGATATTTGGCATTTGTTCCTTTTTTTTCACCCTTAACTCCCTGTGTCCTTCTCTTGTGACCCTCCTCTATGTAATGTGTTAATGTTTCCTTCCTATCTTTCAAACCTCCACAGTCTGAGAATGCCTGGGGGTTTTGTGATATTTCACTACAACAGCTAAACAAATGAGCTGGTTACTACTTCCTGCCAGTTCTTCAGCAAATTCAGTCTGGGCTCTTTGTGAGTGACCCTCTGGGCGCACAGGTGTGGGAAGAAGATCACTTGAGCCTCTTGGCTTTCCAAACCCATCCTTTTTGTGAGATAACACAGATCCCTATTAGACTCATCAGACAGGGAGAAACAATGCTTCCTGACAAAGTGGGGATGAGGGCAGGTACCATCATGACATGTAATCGCTTTCCAGAACCGTCCTGGAGTAAGTTTGTTAAAGCACAGGATGCAGGATCACTTTCAGACGTGGAAACACACAATGAGGCCAGTACTGCCCCCCAACATGGTCTCTCAGTCTATTCTGCATCAGATGCCTGTGGGCTTCCACAGCAGCTTTTGAGCTGCAGTCAGACCAAAGCTGTGCACTTGGAACTGTGGACATCCACATGCTTTGATTGCACCCTGAAGGAAATAAGCCTTACAGCTCATATCAATATATTGAAATTTAACTCTGTTGAATAAACGAGAAAATCCAGATATCAAGTGTATTTTTAAGCCTTAATCTGTAACAATGAAAGCGAGAGATTGATGTGTTTGCTAAAGCAAGGGGCTTTCAATGTGCACAGAATTACTTGAGGCCTTACAGAAGGGTTTGCAGGGGGAAGCAGCTGGTTCAGTTGGTTGTCTAGTTTGGTGGATGTTTCAGTCTGGCCAGGAGCTACTTTTAGGGTGATTAGAGCAAAGAATGTCACTGCCTTACCAGCAGCACCAAGCATTAGCCACACCATTTGTCATAGTCTTGAGCCCATCCTTTAAACCTCTGGGTTAGGTCAAAGGTACCTTGTTTCAAAGCAGAACAACTGACAGGCACCCAGTCTCAGCTGAGGGGGTTGTTCTGCCTCCCAGCTGGGAGCACTGATGTTCTTGATGCTTCCAGCTGGCTTAAGGCAGGCACTGGGACAAGGCCCCAGCAGATCCAGGCTGGTTCAAGGAGCTCCTGCATTTCCCAGACTCATGCCTCACCATATAAACAGACCTAGCCTAGGCAGTATGAGGTTTTCAGACATATTTGTCTTTTCATCAAGGCCCTTTGTTGTATTCTGACAGCTACCAGGAATGTTAAAATGCATTTTAGACCAAGAACATACAGTCTGTTGATGTCAGAGCTGTGTGCAGGGTCTTTAGTACAAAAGTGAATTAGACCACTGATTATTTTGCTTATGGCTCCTTTGGTGCTCTGGACTTGATACTCAATGATTAAGTGGCCAGATGTCCTGAAGCCATTGCATACAGCTGGACAATAAACTGTCTGCTACAGAGAAATAGCAAAGGCCTTCCTCCTTTATTAGGGTAAAACTGACAGTTTTATTGACTGGCTTTTTGCCTTGATCATATTTACAGTGTTCCACTAGATCTATTTAAACCATTTCAGTAGCAAGCTGAATACTCTCTGAAAGCAGTCTTGATTCCAGCCTGAAGAATAGGTAATGTTTAATGGATACAATGAGCTGCCATTCTAAATGAGCCACATTTTAATATGAAAAATAATTATTCCTCTGTAACAGCTCACAGTTTTTTTGGCAGTGGGTAAAATACAGCTTTGATAAAGTACATTGCCAGAATGAACCCAACTACTCTGAGAAATACATTGCACTAGTAGATCAGTGCTTTCACGACCTGTGTACAAGGTATGATTTTGGTTTTGTACAAAAAATAATGTACTACAGATGTTATGAGAACAAGCTAAATTTTAAAAAAAAGCCAAAACCACCCCCAAAACTTCAACCACAATAATAACAAAAAAGAGCAAAAAGAGCAATGCCAAGAGCAATTAACGGTCCCAATCAAATAAATCAAATATTTAATATATGAAAGATCCCTGGAGTTTAATCTGTAGGGCTGTCTCTCAGGTTCTGCTCTTGTGGGCCATCACTGCTCTGTAAGCCATCAGAAGGACTTCTATCAAACAGTGGTGAAGAGAAAAAAATAGCTCCTCTTAAAAAACCCCCCTAAACACATTCCCACTAATACAAGCAAGCAAATTGTGTATGTGCATGTGAAATTAACAGTGATTGCGGCTTAATTGGTTGTAAATTAAACTATTGACAGAACATGACCTTGGAAGATGAGTTATTCCTTTAAAAACAAGATCTAGAAACGATGTTGAAGGAAATGCAACTACACATTTGTTAATTTGCTGTCCTGGTCTGCTGCCCTACCTGTACCACAACCCTGCCCCACGAGAGCTCAAACAGAAGTGTTGGGGGTGTTTCTGGGGAGCAAGCTGACAGCCTCCACTCAGTGTTTACCTTAGTGGCTGCACTTAATCAGAATCGGACCAGGCTTTCTCCTTTGTTGGTTTTATCCTTTTCCTCTAATGTGGAGAAAGTGAGGATTTTACAACCGCTTTGCTGGAAAATGTCACGTAAATGTTACTGACCCGCGCGGCCAGCAGGAGCTTTGCAGGGTACGCTGAGGGATCGGCCTGTCCCCCGATTAAAAAAAAAAAAAAGAAAAGAAAAAAAAAGTACAATAAAATAAAACATTTCTTTGCTTTTATTTGGACAGTTGAGTAAGAAACTCCGGCGCAGGGCGGGCACGGTGGCGGCCGGAGCAGCGCCGGGAAGGGACAGCAGGTGGCGCTGCTGCTGCAGGAACCGCCGCGCCCGGCCCGCGGAGCGCCGCACCGGGCACCGGGACAGAGCGGGAACGGGGAAACGGGGATCACCCGGGCTGCCTATTGCACCGGGACACGGCGGGAACGGGGAAACGGGGATCCCCCGGGCTGCCTATTGCACCGGCACACAGCGGGAACGGGGACACGGGGATCCCCCGGGCTGCCTATTGCACCGGCACACAGCGGGAACGGGGACACGGGGATCCCCCGGGCTGCCTATTGCACCGGGACGGAGCGGGAACTGGGACACGGGGATCCCTCGGGCTGCCTATTGCACCGGGACGGAGCGGGAACGGGGAAACGGGGATCCCTCGGGCTGCCTATTGCACCGGGACGGAGCGGGAACGGGGAAACGGGGATCCTTCGGGCTGCCTATTGCACCGGGACGGAGCGGGAACGGGGAAACGGGGTTCCCACGGGCTGCCTATTGCACCGGGACACAGCGGGAACGGGGAAACGGGGATCCCCCGGGCTGCCTATTGCACCGGGACACAGCGGGAACGGGGAACGGAAAAGGGGGAAACGGGGATCCCTCGAGCTGCCTGTTGCATACAGCCCCGGGACACAGCGGGGAAAGGAGGGATGCCCAGGCAGGAGGAAAGGGGATCTCTTAGGAGAGAAAAGGGGGATCTTCCAGTCCAGGGATGCCCCAGCCGGGGGTAAAAAGGGGCATTTCCCAGGCTGCCTGTCGCATTTGTTCATGCAAAACGGGGCAAAACCAAGAGTATTTCCAAGGACTCGTTTCTCTGGCTGTTAGTCTCGTTTAGGGAAAAAGTACAATATTAAGAACCACTCAAAACTAGCAGACTGTGTGCCGAACAGTTTGGCTAAGCCCACCCCCATAAGGCTGTGCTCAAAACTCTCTTTGTTTTTAAACAACTTAACTAAGCATAAAATGACACATAAAAAGCCAAAATAAATAAACCCAGACAAATAAACAAAAAAAAAAAAAACCAAAACCAACCAATCAAAAAAAGTTCTCTCACTCTATCCCCCACAAAAAAGCCAAGTGAGAACAAAACAACAAACAAACAAACAAACAAAATCCATTGTCTAAGACCTGCATGAGACTCCTGAAAGACTTGGGAATATCTCCATCCTCATCTGACTGCAGGAGTGCTGGGAAAGTGTGTATGTATGTGTCTGTGTGTGTATATATATGTATATATATATATATATATGTGTGTGTATATATGTATATATATATATATATATATATATATATATATATATATATATATGATGATAGGCACAGCCAAAGACTAATATATATGAAATAGTTTCAGAAGAGAAGACAAGTTTGGAAAGAAAAAAGTAAGTATTGTGACATATTTCAGTGCTCAGACTATGACAGCGAACTAAAGGGAATTGTATAGATATTGTAGAAGAAAGTTTATTCAGATTCTCTCTCCTGTACCAAGAATAGAACATGATCCCATTGTACCTGTCTATTATCTCATCCTGTCTATGACTTGCACAGCCAAATCCTTAGCTATTATCTAGGTTGTTATGTCTCACCTGGCTTCAATAAGTAATGGCAATATATACCAGCTGTGTCTCACTACATATTCCCCTCCATTCCTGCCAATTCTTTGACTTTTTTGGGAAGCCCCCCTTTATTTGACCAGTTCTTCTCTCTTTCATGGTCTTGTGAAGATTTGCCATCCTTTCCAGTCTCATGGACTTTGCACTGTTCATAGTCCTGGTGGTTGGTTCTGAACAGTCAACTTTCCATTAACCTTAAAATCTTTTACCTGTGTTTGTTTTTTCTATTTAGGTACTTAAGCATCTCTCTCTCTAATTTAATTCTCTGTATTTTAATACCTAACTTAAAAGAAATGGGACTGTTCATTAAGTAAACATTGTATGGAACTCCTTTGCTGCCCACAGTGTGTTGCTGAAAAGGCTCATATAAAAATTAGAGAATATTCCACTTGGTGATTTCATTGATTTTCCTTCTGACTAGAAACATATTTTTAGTAGCCTTAAATGTCTTTGAGTATATTAGAGCTTAAAAATTGAATATGATATGACATAACTTGTTTGCCATGTCAAGGGTGCCATATTTCTGAATAAGAATGAAAGAAATCTGAACTACTTAAGCACTGAAGTGAGCCAGATTTTCAGCATCACTTTGCAACTATTTGCAGTGAGGAAACTACTGTGGGGGCCACCAAGTTCTTTGCTATTTAAGGATGTCACAATGGTATTTACTATTTAAAAAATCTGGACCTAAGTAGATGCGTAGTGTGGTTTTTTTTTTTTTAAGTAAAAGCTTATCTCTATTGCTACTAAGTAAAAGAAAACACTGTAAACCGGTGTCTCTGGGGAATTGTACAGGATGCATGTGCTGCCTGAGTTGCTATGTATTAGCATAAATCTATGGGTTAAATCATTATTTGTAATTTGAAATTTGCCAAAAACCTTCTTAAGTGAGACTAGGAAGAAGGTGCACAATTATTTTTGTTTTGCATAATGAGCCTGGCTAAGTAGAAGGTCACCTCAAAGTAGAATTTTTCAAGGATACCAACATTTCCTCATCCTATACTGTGTGTCTGATAAAATAGCTGGGTCTTGAGATGTCTGCTTCACTAATTGAAGGTCATATTAGCATGAATGGGTCTAGCCTTGGCTGATAGCTACCACTGCAATTTAGCATTGGTTTTCTTACAGAGTAGAAATATGGTTTTTTTTCTACAAGAGTAACCCTTCCTAATGCAATCTCATCAAATCTAATGTAGAATGGTACATTTACATATATAAATAATTTAATCCTTCCCATTTAAAATAATTAGCATAAATGAGTGGAAATAAAATCCAAGTGATAGCAAAGCTATAATGTTATGTGTGCATGTATACAAAATATCACACGACACGGTTCCTGCAGTGAATTAGGGCTTTGTTGATCTTAAGCAATAAAAAAATCAATTGGATTATAACACACAGCTTCAGTGAGGGTTTCCAGGATCTTAGAAATTAATGCAGTGTTCATGAATATGGAAAAGGTTTCCTTGTGGGAGTCAGAAATGAAGTGACAGTGCAGCAGCTGGCCGACAAATCCGTGTGACTATTGGTACAAGGGAATAAATATCACCCACTGCTGCAAGCACAAGTTAAAGATGTGGCATAGACAATCAGTTTTTAAGTTGTCTCCTGTGCAAAAGAACTGTTGACTCAATCAAGAAACACAGAAATAAAATCTATTGCTAAGGCTGTACTGTGGGGCCAGAGCATTCCTTTGAAGCTTCTGGTGCTGGCTGCTGCCAGGAGCAGGACATTTGCCTCAATGATTCATTGCCCCTAATCAGGTCAGGTGTTCCTTATAAACCTAAAAGCACTTTACCAGATACTTAGGTTTTATTTTAGCATTGAGAAGTGCTCTATGAAAGGAGTATGACTCAGGTTCCTGGCAACTGTAGTTTCTATTCAAGCAGTGAGAAGTTAGGTGCATCTTCAAAGTATTTAGAGCTAATGGAAAACAGAGTCTTTTGAAATTCATCTCAGCTAATAGAACCATGATCCTAAATCAAAATTTTCTGTAACTGTGCAAATGCTGTCCAGCATAATTGGCTAGAATTGCTATCTAGGTGTTAAAAATATCAGTCACCTCAGACAAGCTGTTATCAGGTGTGCAAATTAGTTTGCAGATAAAATAGCTCTTGACAGGTCCCAAAATTAAACTGCCTGGTTCCATGTGGCTTTATTTAGTCCTACTCTACCAGAGACCCCCACCTGAAAGTTTTTCTTTACTGATTTGGGACATAATGGAGAGTTAGATTAATGATGGCTGGGATAGTAGCATTGATATAGCATGTTAGGAAAAGGAGGTGTTACAGCTCATGAGCATCACCCCCTGACTCTGGGAGGGGTTTGTGCCACAAGCTGGAATTCTTGTAAAAACTTCTCAGTACAATTGGTATTCACCATCAAGTGTTTGGGTTTAGGCTTTTTTCTTGCATTTGAATGAGAATAAATGATGACACTTTAGGGAGAAGGATTTGTGGCCCTACTGGAGAATGCTGAGCAAGGAGATGACTCTGAAGGTATGCCTCTCTGTTTTTGAATAATTGGGTAGCAGGATCCCAAGGCAATTTGTTTCTTATAGAATCTTTCTTGTGAAACTCTTTGCTGAAATATGTGGATACCTGAGATGTGTCACCCTGAGAAAAATCAACATAAGATTTCCTTCAATTTAATTTTGTGCACATCAACACATTTCTTGATTAGACTTCAAGCTTTCAAAAAAGATGTCAGTGTTTTCCCACAGAAAAATTAGGACTTAAATCTTCATCCAGTTGCTTTTCCTCCCAGCACAGCTCTCTGTGGACAGAAGCAGACAATGTGCACATGCTTTGTTCTCTATCCACATCCCTGGCAAATGTTCAGTGACATTGTATGGGCCAAAACAATTGTGCAAGCTCTGGTTTCCCAAATGCTGTCAGGACAGAAAAATGATTGACCAAGTTCAGGTGACTTATTTTTCATATTGTTGGGTTTTGGTTTATTGATATTGTTTTGTTTTTTTAAAATAATTGGTTAGAACAAGAAAAGCTTCATTACAATCACAATAGATGACAAGTATAAACCTTAATTTACAGCTGTGGGGGAACACTGTGTTCTGGATCACCTGTCAGTGGGAGCAAGCACCTATCACTTCAGAATTACAACAAAGGAGAAATGGAAGGCTGCCTTCTCTGCTCCCAGGTACTGTTCTATTCTGCAGTGTCATGGTGAAATATTAATTACCTTTATCAGAACAGGATTAAACGTGGAACGAATGATTAATTATTTGACACTGGGATAGATTAAAGTTTTGTTCAGGGTTTATGTATTCATTAATTACTTGTTAAATCAAAGAGAGGAGGAACAGCCTTTTCAGCTGCTTTAGTGCAGTGATTTGTGCAATTTATTTGGTATTTGAAGGTGCTTTCTGTAACAAAGTAATTGTCATGATAATATATTCTACTTAGTGTGTAGTGCAGAGTTTACTTCCTTGCAGGTCTTGGCCTTTTACTTTCTTCTTGTATGATGTTTTGAAAGGTCATTGACATAAGGGTTAATATAACACATCCTTGGTGAATTTTTGCTATCAGAGCAGAAGCAGTTGGCTCATGCTCCTAGCAGAGGGACCTGCTATCAAGAGAGCAGGTGAGAGTGAGCCTGGATGGTTCCCTGCCCAGTACCCCACTGGTGTGGTCATCCTGTGTCACAGTGTTGTCATACAGGTTGTGTGAATTCTTTACCAGGATGTGGCAGCAGGAGGCTCATATTTATAATTGTGTCCAGAATGTGTACCCTAGAGTATTTCTGAGCTGACAAGATTTTCCAAGAAAGTCCTTAGGAAGCTTTCACTTTCATGTTGATGGTGCTGTCTGCCTGGCCATAGTGCCCTATGGTATTTTCACTTATTTTTTACTGGGCTGATGTCAAGATTAACTAGTTACTGCTGGGATTGCTTTCATCAGCACTTTATGCATACAGGTGCATTGACTGAAGGTTTCCAAAGAGGTTCAGCTTTGCCCTGACCTGCCCCCCTTAACAGGAGGTGGCCACACTGTCCTTCATCACTACTTATATTAAATAGCTGTTGTGTTGTCCTGAATTGGGAGAGGGGTGAGCCTTGGAGCCATATGTGCCATTCAAGCCTTAGCTGATACTTAGTGAGTCACAGAAGGCATCATGTGCATGCATTTATTTTCTTTGTACAAGGAATTCCTCCTTTCTCCTCAGAAGACCTGATTTCATGATGTTCAGTGTTTAACAAAGAGAATCAGGACAAGGTTTCCCCTTTGTGACTGAAGATTTACTAACATAGTCAGGTAAATATTTATCCTTCAGCTCTTTGTTTTCTCTGTTCACACTGCACATTGAGAGCACAGAATCACAAGATGTAGGGTCTGAGTGTTTGTAAGAGGTGCAGAGGTTGATTAAGACCAGATTCTGACTGGGTCTATATGGGTGTTACCATGTGAAGAGAAGATAACAGAACTGGTCAGAAGCCCAGGTATGCCTAGAAAAATGGAGAAAAAGATTGAAAGCATGTGAACACATTTGATAAGATCACATTTCCCCAGACATCACCCCCTGCCCTCCCCCAGAGAGCTCAGCTGGTTTGGGCATTGCAAGGCAGCAACCAGAAGCTGCAACTGCAGTGACATGGTTATTGCTTTAGGGAAGCCCTAAAATTCCATGCTTGAGAAAAAATATAACCAATGTCGCACTGCTGAGAGATGCTAAAGAAGGTGTCACACTGAAGATGAGATACACCACACTGGATCAATAAACAGCCCTCTGACTAACTGGAAACAGTGGTGCTGATTCTCATTTGTGCCTCATTTAAATAAACCCTTCAGTAGCAGGGATCAAGTTGTGTGTCCCAGTGGTGCTGTGGTACGAAAGGATATTCACTAGCCTAAGTGTAGGGGACATTTTGGGGCAACATGCCTTTTCTGCAAAGCATTTTCCAAGCTTTGGAGGCTGCTGGATTTGTGATTTGTCATATTTATTAGTCAATTCCCATTCCTCACCATCATTATTAAAAATGACACCACCAGTTTTTGTATCCTGGACTGTGTTATATTGGTCTTAGTAATAACATTCTTTATTTTTAAGTTGAGAGCATTTTGTTTATGTTCTCTATCCACCAGGGAAAATATACTTCTTCTACTGCTGCAACGCACAAGGGACAGTTAAATCTAATAACTTAATCTAGACTTCTAGAAACAAAATTAAATTTTCAAATAAAGGCAAACTGACAGCTAAGGCATAAATCTTTTATTTAAAATAGAAAATAACCCTATTCAAATGCAATCAGAGAAGACAGATGTAGGTAAAAAACAAGTAGGGATAGGATATATGGTGCATAAATTTGCTATGTCTGTGTGATAGATCAAACAAGGTGACCTTAAAAATGTTCCTAAAACATCAGCTAAAATAGGAAATTTGCATATATTTAAATACTGCTTGTTAATGAAAGATGGACTGGAAAGAATGTTAATAGTGAGAGGAAAATATAGCATGGGTGTAGTGTGCAACAGAAAGGTCACATTAGCTATCAGTGGCTGAAACGTAAATATTTACTAGTTTGAAACTGGCAGGAAGTACTAGAAATAAAAAATATTATCTTCTAGTACCTAATTTATCTTATTAGATAAAATATTTAGCTAAAAAAAAAAGATCTTGAGTCAGCAGAGTTCCTAATTAACCAAATGCTAAAAGTCAGACATCCTCTTAGATCCAAATTACCTTAATGGTACTACTCACAGATGCAGTTTACTAGAGACAAGGGCAGGCCCCTGTGATGAAGCAGGGGGATCTGAAGATCACAGAGGTTGCTATGAAATTATATCTACTTTGCACTGGTAAAAAGAGATGTTTATACTCAGATTTCTCAAGTGTATTTCATTCTCTTTTCTTGGGTGCAATTCTGTGGAAGATGCTTGGGTTTGTTTAAGAGTGAGATCAGATTGCTGCCTGGGAGATGGCATTTATTTCCAACTCTGGAGAGAAAATGTAGCTCGTCAAGAGGCCCTGATATTAAATCATGAGGAGCTCTTTTGTGTAAATACTCTCCTTGGACAAAAAGCTGCCTGGGGTTTCTTCATTCCTGCTACATTCTTTCCTGGAAACCTTTTCCTATGTCCCTCTGCCCTCAGAGCAGCAGGTGAGCCATGCTGCTGGCCTAGGATGTGTTCAGACTCAGGTCTAAACTCATTCTGCCCAGGTGTCTGCAGTGAGCCTCCAGCTTTTTCACCACATCCTTTACAATGGGAATTCCTCCAACTACGTAGGCAATGGCATAGGCACCTCTTGTTCAGCTCCATTGCCCTTAAAGAGTTTGGGACTGGTTTGTCCATCTGGTCATCCCTAGAAGTACATTGTATTTATCTCCAGGTTCTTAATAAATCTGTGTTTTCTAGAGATTTCCACTGTAATTGGATCAGTCATTAGTGTAGCCCAGATTTCCCACTGTATTCTGCTGAGATTACATCTGTTCCCATGCAGTGACCCAGTTAGAGCCAAGACACCTGTGTGACTGTGACAAAGGAAATCCATTTGTAAAATGTTATAAATATTTTGATGTACAATAACATAATAAAAGACATGTAGTTAGTGCAGGCAGCATCACCCAGGGCCTGGAAACAGCAGATGGATGTGCCAGTGGCTTCCCAGCACTCCAGACATGGAGACTGATAGGCACAGGGGATTTATCCTTTCAATTTCCTTGTTTGATGTTTTCTATCTGTTGTTTTGCTAGCTCATTAATGTTCTTTTGTGTAGGTTTTATGAATTATTTGCTTTTAAAGTCGAATAATTCTGAAAGGTCTTTTTTTGGTATTCATTGCTAGGAAGAGTGTAAGTCATTGATTAGTGACAAATGCCATCTTTTGAGAAGTTCTCTTAATCTTTGGGATGTCTGTTTTGAAGGTCACTTCCATTTATTAAAGAATTGCAACTGTACACCTGAATATTTCATGAATTGCCAGTATTGTTTCTGGCTTTTGCAATACTTCTGCATAGGAAAGGAGACAGATAGCAGGAAGAGTTTTAACGTGTTACCCAGAAAGCTACATACTGACCTAATATTACTTTGTCATTGGTCAAGCTGGATAGTTTCTGTCACATTTGTATTACATGAAACAGGACAAATCAAAGTCTGAGGTGGTGCATATAACAGGAATCCTGTCCTCACACTGAGTGTTGGCTACGTGAGGCTGTTCCAGTTGTAGCATAAACCTCTGCTAACAGCTGCAGCATGTGGGGTGAAAATACAAAACCAGACAGCAAAAGAAAATAGCCAGAGGGGCTTACAATAAAATTGTGTAGATTAATCACAGGATTCCCTTGAATGAGTGGCATGCCATAGATCTGGGGCCCTTTTCTTTGGCCTCAGTTGCTGAGGAATGTCGTTCTCTCAATAAGGCAGGATTTGGTGCATCATAAAAAGCACAAGGCTCTCAATGTTTCTTGATGAGGGCTCTTGCTGCCCATGGCAGGGGCCTGTCGTTCAATAAAAAGTCACTCAGTGTCCACTGGTGATTTGTGTTTATGTGTGTTCCATTTCTACTGTCTCACCTCATGGGCAAGGGCTGATGAAGACAAGGTCCTTCTCACTGTGCGATCATTAAATCCAGGTCATCTAGACAAGATTTGATCTGTGAAAGAAACTTTTCTATGTGTTGTTATAATGAAGTATGCCTTGGTCTTGGTAGGAGACATTTTAGAAATGCTACTTTCAGGACTGCATTAATGCATAATTTTAAATTTGCACTGTACTCTCAGCACTCTGGAAACTCAGCTTCCAGGATTATATGAATTTAATTCACATACTGTTTTCTTCAAACTTGAAAATTTTGGCTGCCTTGTAGACAAATTTAGGTTATAGAATCATTAGAGCTTGCTCATTTAGGGAAATTAGGTTTATTTGTTTACAAGAGGCGTGTTCAAAAAATGATACACTGTTCCATTGTGTTCTTTCCTATGGATTAGCCACAGTAGAGTATGTGTATTGGGGCAGCCAAAATACAAAGAGACAATTAGCTTTTCTACCAGAGACTAGTTTTGTTAACATTCCCTTGATTTGACAGCTGGAATAGATGAATGTCATTACTGACCTTTTCAATTTTACAGCTTCTTCACTTTCATAATTCCAACTCCTGCAGCTGCAGCATGGAAATGAACCTTAATAATGTTCCCCAAACTCTTGAAAATGCATTACTTACCAGTTACATTTTACAATACTCTAAACAGTCAGAACCTTTCATATCATTTCTTTTGAAACCATAGACTAAATGCAAATAGCATTAGCAATTATATAGTAAAAATTTCTTGACTGCTTTTGTGGAGTAGATCTGGATAATCAGGCATTAGGTATCCACATTTCAATGTGATGGAAAAATGAACATTTTCAACTATGATAGAAAGAAAAATTTCCTGAGTTTTAATTATTGCTGGAAGATATTCTCCTGGTTCTGCTATTAATGCCTTTCATTTAATGCTATAGGGTCAAATACTGCTCAGTTTAGCAATGTGAATAAGTCTACTGAAGCTAATATAAGTAAATCTAAAGAGCAAAACCAGTTATAGAATGTAAATTGCAAAGGTACAATTGTGTAAGCTAAGGTGTCCCACTGAAGTCAAAGTAATGACAAGATGCTGTTCTAGATGAGACTGCTGTTGTTTTTAGTGCAGTTAATCACAGTCTGCATTTATTTTAGTAAAGTTCTAGTTAAAAAAGAGAAAGGGTTAGAGGGGATTCCATCACTATGGAGAGTGTGAGGTTAAGTAACTTGAAACTATTTATGGGAGGTGATGGTGTTTGTTTTATATACAAAGTAAGACTAGTCTAGATTTGACTATCCAGATCAGGTAAATCTATAGGATTCATAATTGGAAAACAAGGTGGAATTGTACAGAATAGCAAAATTAACCTCAGAAACAAGAATCCAAATTGTTAGTGGTGTTACTTTCTGGGCTCGGGGGGTGGCTGTGGGGCTTACAGAGGAGCTCA